>NC_041386.1:497145133-497152292 GCF_002162155.2 Triticum dicoccoides | reverse complement strand
CTTCTAATTCTTTTTTTGTTTTGTTTAACTATTTATAACATTTTTCTTTTACGTTTTTAATTCATATTATTTTAGTTTTATGAAATATAATTCTAGCACCTAAATTAGTGGTAGTAATTATATTACTGCCACAATTATCCTTTTATTTATTAAAAGTAGTTTTCAATGATTTAATAATTTAAGTGACGATTAAATAAATAATTTAGCTATTCTTTCTATCATTTAGTGCATCTAAGCATTTTATAAAATTTTGGGTTCACCACCCTAATCATATATGATTTATTTGCTACACTTTGAACATTTTATATTTGACTTTAGAAAACTTTTATCGTTTAACTTTATCTTAAGCTAGAATTCGAAAGGGACGTGATACACCGCAAGATTAACAACAGTAACCATGGTGACGTGGCATCAATATCGTGAGATTACTATAGCCTAATTATCCGGGCGTCACAATTCTCCTCCACTACAAGAAATCTCGTCCCGAGATTTAGGAGGGGAGTAAGGGAAATACGTGGCTACGAAATTCTATCGAGTCTTCTCGGTCTTGGTTGGTCTTGTCAATGAGGTTGATCCCTTTCGTTGATGTCTTCATTTCTCTGATTTAAGTCACCATGACCAAGTCGTCATCCTTTCTTCGGAACTCCAACGTACTTGGTTGCGTCTGAATGCTTATGAGGGAAACAAGCTGGGGGGTTAACCCATGAATTGAGCATAAGACTACCTCTCGAGTTGAACATATAAAATACATCGAGAGTAAGGTACGAAGGTACAATGAGAGGGTCCAAGCGGATAGATAGTTGCTCAAGGTCTGAACCATAGTGAGAAAGGGTTCAGAGCAGCGAGAGTAAGTATTGCGTCTGATACCAGAATGGAGCACTAGGAAGGTGGCTCGCGAATTACCTACGAAACCAAGAGCAAGGGATAACTTTGTTAACAAGGTGTATAGGAGAGTCAGGTTTCGATCCTGTGGAACTGTGGGTTATGGGCCCACCATGTGGTTAAAAGTAGGAAGGTCGGTGACATCTTGCACGATCATGTAAGCAAGGCATGTCAGAGGATAGTCTGTCGGTCATGTCGGCAACACATCAGTACCAAGGGCGAGGGACGAAGAGAACCATTTTCCTGCTCGTTGAACGAGGCAGACCAGTAGGCAAGATTCTCGTCCATCAGTGGTTACCAGAATGCCATCAACAAAAGTAACAGGGTCTTTCTAACAGAGTGGTACAACGAGGTGTTTACATAAGCAAGGATATATTACTGCTTATACAATATAGATCACAAGAAGGTTTAAACAAACCAATGGAAAGGAAAAGTGATAATCAGGTTTTAAATAGAACAATGGAAAGGAAAATGTGTTTAAACACATATTTCAAGGGTATATTCTTCCCAAGGACAAGCAGAACATATTATCCATGACAGGATATAATGTAGAGAACTCTTTAGGTAGGGGAGAGAATTTTCATGACATTACCCGTACAGTGGTGTTTGGATAATTGAGCAGGAAACATTTAACATTGGGCTTCAAATGTTCTTGTTGAAAATCGGAGTATCATGGACGTGCTTCGGGATAGCATTGACATGGCCAACAGGTAAAGATCAGGCTATGGATACACAAAGGATCCATCAATAACAACTTATAGAATAAATCTTACAATTTCCTCATGGAAGAATGGATAACCTTACTAAAATGGAAACTATAACAATAGGTCCTCCGACCAGGTGTGTTAAGCATGAAATCACCTTATCGGGTCAAAGACTAATGTTATAACTCCTGGAATTATGTTCCAACCATCATGTCTGACTGAGATTTAGATCTGGTTGGTGACATGATACCTCAGACTCAGGATGCCTGAGAAGAAAGGTGCAACACAAATTGTCGAGATGACATTGTAAGGTTCTTAGGGAAATAAACTATGGAAACGAGTTCCAAAACAAGAGTCCATCATTAAAACAGGGAGAGGGTGAGGAGATGGCTGATGGACTCGGTGACAACCCATCGAGATTTTCAAAAGATGGATATCCCCAATTATGTGAACAAGGAGATAACATTTGTCAAATCAAAATGGTATAATGATGTATGCTCGAGGAAAACATACACAATTAAACATTGGTTCAAAGCAATAGGGTTGCTGTAAGTTTTGAATTCACACATCATAGTTCATTTGTCGGTATTCCGGTTAGGAACAACACGAGGATCAAGAAGGAATGGTGATGGTGATAAGTATTACTTGTATCAAGAATTCTCAGGAGGTGGTGAAATTCTCACGACATTCTTGACATCAAAGATGGTAATACTCCAAGGTAAAGAAGAAGAATTGCTGGATAGTACGGATCTCCGGGTATAACAGAAAGCACGGACTAGTTTGTGTCGGAGGGAAAGCAATAATGTTGTCGGTGATAACACAAATCATCGAGGGCAAGGATGGTATTCCTCATCACAAATTCGATTAATATCCTGGAAGAGCTCAGAATGTTGATGATGATCATGACAAAATTGTTGAGGGATTTCATGAAGATGTAATCCATCGGCGATGACATCAAGTCAAAGGAATGATGAAGCGAAATGTTATTGGAACCACGGGTACGACACAAACTCGAAACCAAGCTTGTGGTTTAAGGAGAAATGATATGATGTGGAAAATCGATGTAAGTTTAGCTCATCATCGAAAATTGTGCTCCGAGAAGAAGGACCAGGTAGCACAGTTAAGAGCAGCACGATAATGTTATAGCCGATCAAGCTAGGAATGACTTGAAGGATTATTTAAACTCGTAAGCAACGAAAATTATTTAGGGTTTATTGAATCGGAGTGCGGACTCGATTCACTATTCGGTGTTCTCGGTTGACGACAACCCAGAACCTAGGAACAATTGGATCCAGTGAGTAATAATAGTTGATGAAGAACCCAGAAGAATTTATGATGTCCTGTGATATCTCGAGATACCATGGGGTAATACTCGACGACAGACCAAAGTAGAGGTTGGACTAGGGTATTGCTCTGCAGAATACAAATGCTTAAACTTGCACGAGAAATGGTATTTAAAAGAGAACAGGGTCGGAACCACGTCCACCGATACAAGATGAACTTATAACAAGGGGATAATTATTTTAAGAGAAACTCCATGATAAGGTATACATCGGGTCCATGGGCATGAACACGGGGTTCAAGGCCGACTCCCACTTGTTCAACGCATAACCTTTCATTCACCTCTCGTATTTCGAAAACGACGTCAGTTATTGAAAATTTTACCTGGTGCAATACCAGATAAGTATGACCCGTGAAATCTTTTGGGTTCACACGGATTAGGGAAGGCATAGGTTCAACCCATCAGGGCATCTTAGAACATATGCCACAAACTTCGGAGTAAATAATACAAGCTCGAAAGTAGAGCATGGTTCACAAAGCAGAGGATACAATTTACCAAAGGCATTATATATCCATGGAAAGGCTCACAAGGTTACTTGAATATGAAGGACACTGTCCGATAATAATCCAACATGAGGTCTGGTGGTCTACAATGGAGTTGATGTGAGTATTGGTACTCTATCAAAGGAAAAAGGAATGCATGTGCATCTGATTATAGAAACAACTAACTAACTCAAGGCTCAAATGCAAAGGAATTATGAATTCCAAGACAAGGGATCAGAAGCAATGCTCTTATTAGGGATGGATAAGTTGAATAGCCTAAGGGGTACAATCAACGACAATTTGATTGGTCGAGATCCAGCTCATGTTTTAAAAATGACGTCTGAGCCAGAAGGATGAATTCTAGGATCTGATTGAGGATTGCGAGCATTCGCAACATATTGAATCAAAGGACATCAAAATCATAAGTGACAGAAGATGTCAACGGAGATTACTAGAAATATGGAATTAACCATAATGCAAGCAAGCAAGAATTTCAAGAGCAATAAGATGCTCATGATTTTTGGACGACTGAATGGTATTTCGAAGACTTCTGTGAAATACATGAATCATCTGGGGATAAGCGGATACTCGATAAGTGCGAGTAATTATCCGTAGGGGTATTCAGGTGGCAAAGAACTGCAAGGCAGTAGGCACAAAGTATTCTCGGAACAATAGAGAGAATTTCGGTGTATCTCGTAATAACAAGATCAACTGGGAATAAAAGTAAGAATGGCAAGTGTAGGTATTTATCCATAAGGATATTCTGGTGGTAGGGAATTGCAAAATCAATAGACACAAAGTCTCGAGAGGACATCGGAGAGTAACTTCGAAATCTTCTGGTGCAGCCGGCGATCATCTGGACTAAAGAGGCTCTCCGGGAGAAAGTGTTTTCGAGAACCTAAAGTTAGGTTTTTAGAAAATCATTTAACCCAAATAGAAGAGAGTTCAGAATCCCGGAGTAAAGATCGAGGAGTAAAAGATCCTAATACCACCTAATGGCGACGTGGGCCCATGGGCCGCACAGCCATGTTAGTAAAAGTTTTGTAATTATTAGACTCAACTTCGGCCGAGGAGTGTGGAAGGGTGATTCCTACAGGCAGTCGGCTCTGATACCAACTTGTGACGCCCCCAATTTAATTGTACACTAATCATACACGCAAACGTGTATGATCAAGATCAGGGACTCACGGGAAGATATCACAACACAACTCTACAAATAAAAATAAGTCATACAAGCATCATATTACAAGCCAGGGGCCTCGAGGGCTCGAATACAAGAGCTTGATCATAGACGAGTCAGCGGAAGAAACAATATCTGAGTACAGACAGAAGTTAAACAAGTTGCCATAAGATGGCTAGCACAAACTGGGATACAGATCGAAAGAGGCAGGCCTCCTGCCTGGGATCCTCCTAACTACTCCTGGTCGTCGTTAGCGGGCAGCACGTAGTAGTAGGCACCTCCGGTGTAGTAGGAGTCGTCGTCGACAGTGGCGTCTGGATCCTGGGCTCCAACATCTGGTTGCGACAACCAGGTAGAAGGGATAGGGGGAAAAGAAGGAGAAAGCAACCGTGAGTACTCATCCAAAGTACTCGCAAGCAAGGAGCTACACTACATATGCATGGTTATATGTGTAAAGGCCATATCGGTGGACTGAACTGCAGAATGCTAGAATAAGAGGGGGATAGCTAATCGTGTCGAAGACTACGCTTCTGGCAGCCTCCGTCTTGCGGCATGTAGAAGAGAGTAGACTGAAGTCCTCCAAGTAGCATCGCATAGCATAACCCTAACCGATGATCCTCCCCTCGACGTCCTATGAGAGAGCGATCACAGGTTGTATCTAGCACTTGGAAGGGTGTGTTTTATTAAGTATCCGGTTCTAGTTATCATAAGGTCAAGGTACAACTCCAAGTCGTCCTGTTACCGAAGATCACGGCTATTCAAATAGATTAACTTCCCTGCAGGGGTGCACCACATAACCCAACATGCTCGATCCCATTTGGCGGACACACTTTCCTGGGTCATGCCCGGCCTCGGAAGATCAACACGTCGCATCCCCACCTAGACCAACAGAGAGGTCAGCACGCCGGTCTAAACCTAAGCGCCCAGGGGTCTAGGCCCATCGCCCTTAGCACACCTACATGTTGCGTTGGCGGCCGGAAGCAGACCTAGCCTAGCAGGCGTTCCAGTCCAATCCGGCGCGCGCCGCTCCGTTGCTGGCGTCACGAAGGCTTCGGCTGATACCACGACGTCGAGTGCCCATAACTATCCCCGCATAGATGGTTAGTGCGTATAGGCCAGTAGCCAGACTCAGATCAAATACCAAGATCTCATGAAACATGTTATCTTGAAGACATCGCGAACGCTGACCAGGGCCAGGCCCACCTCTCTCCTAGGTGGTCTCAACCTGCCCTGTCGCTCCACCACAAAGATCCACCCAGAGGGCCGTCGGGACAAAAGTCCCTTCAGCCCCCAATCCGTGATCAACTCCCGTGATATACCCGTCGTATCATGTATAAGGTACATGTATATACCCGTGATCAACTCTCGAGTGATAACGGCCCGATAGTATAGCATGGCAGACGGACAAGAATGTATGGCCACTGATGATAAACTAGCATCCTATACTAAGCAATTAGGATTGCAGGTAAGGTATCAGCAGTTGTAGCAACAATGACAAGCTATGCATCAGGATAGGATTAACGGAAAGCAGTAACATGCTACACTACTCTAATGCAAGCAGTATAGAGGAGAGTAGGCGATATCTGGTGATCAAGGGGGGGGGGCTTGCTTGGTTGCTCTGGCAAGAAGGAGGGATCGTCAACACCGTAGTCGAACTGGGGGTCGTCGGCAGTCTCAGGGTCTACCGAAAAGAAGAAACGGAGGGGAACACAATAAATAATAGAGCAATCAAAGCAACAGAAGGCATAACATGGCAATACGCAGTGCTACGTGTGCCCTAACGCAGTACTAGGTGATGCCGGTGAAGGGGGGAAACATCCGGGAAAATATCCCCGGTGTTACGCATTTTCGGACCGGTGAACCGGAGGGGGAAAGTGGTGAGTTTGATATGCTAGGGTTGTGTGGCGGACAAGCGGGCTGCGTATTCGGGTTCGTCTCTTTGTTCTGAGCAACTTTCATGTACAAAGTTTTTCCATCCAAGCTACGGTTTATTTTATATTAATTTTAAAAGATTTAAATCATTTTTAGGATTTATTTAATTAATTAATTGAACATTATCTAGAGTAGTGTTTGCTGACATCAGCATGATATCAGCATGATGTCAGCAGTTGACCTGGTCAACCTGACAGGTGGGTCCCGTTCGTCATTGACACATTTAATTAACAGGTTAATTAAATAGGGTCAATTGGTTTAATTAGTGGTTAGGTTAATCTAATCAGGATTAAATAGTTTAATTAATTAATTAAGTTTAATTAAGTCAATTAATTATTTAATTAATTATTTATTAATTTTATTTATTTATTTTTTAATCTTTTTTGTTAAAATGTTCTGGGCACGGGGCCCATCTGTCATAGGCCCCAAGGGCCAATCAGGCAAACGGGCGTGCGGGCGCACGGGTGTGGTGCCCGTGCCCGAGTCCAACCACGGGCGCAGCCGCAGAGAGGCTGGCCGGCCGGTGCTGCGCCCTGCAGCGGCGAGCCGAGGCGATGGCCGGACGTGGGAGGACGGCGCGTGTGCGAGGCGAACGGCGGGGAGAGCAGCCGCGGGGGTGGGCGCGGCCTGGCGCCGG
>NC_041386.1:497129863-497144642 GCF_002162155.2 Triticum dicoccoides | reverse complement strand
AGGCGGCGCGGTCTCCAGGCGTGGTGGCGGCGACGGCGAAGGGCACGGCGTCGGGGGCCGTTCCCTTGATCCGATCTGGATCGGGGGGAGGGAGAAGCGAGTGGGGGGGCGAGTGGGGGAGTGGGGTGCGAGTGGGGCGTCGGTGGGGGGGTAGGGTTTTGGCACCAGGGGATAAGGGAGTGGGCGCGGCTGGGCCGGCCTGGCGGCCCGATGGCCTGCTGGGCCATGGTCCAGTGGGGGGGATCTTCTAATTCTTTTTTTTTGTTTTTTAACTATTTATAACATTTTTCTTTTACGGTTTTAATTCATATTATTTTAGTTTTATGAAATATAATTCTAGCACCTAAATTAGTGGTAGTAATTATATTACTGCCACAATTATCCTTTTATTTATTAAAAGTAGTTTTCAATGATTTAGTCATTTAAGTGACGACTAAATAAATAATTTAGCTATTGTTTCTATCATTTAGTGCATCTAAGCACTTTATAAAATTTTGGGTTCACCACCCTAATCATATATGATTTATTTGCTACACTTTGAACATTTTAGATTTGACTTTAGAAAACTTTTATCGTTTAACTTTATCTCAAGTTAGAATTCGAAAGGGACGTGATACACCGCAAGATTAACAACAGTAACCATGGTGACGTGGCATCAATATCATGAGATTATTGTAGCCTAATTATCCGGCGTCACAGCACCAGCCCGAAATAGCTCCCAGGCAGAGCCTCTCCAGGCCACAACCGAACTAGGAGGCCCTTCATGGCCTGTTCGGCCGCCTTGTGGAGCTCGACCAGTTGCTTCAGCTGGTCGCTCAGGGGCACGGGGTGTCCGGCCTTAGCGTACTACGACCAGAACACCTTCTCCGTCGAGTTGCCCTCCTCGGCTCGATAGAATGCGGCGGCATCAGATACACTCCGGGAAAATCCGCGAACACTCCTGTAGAGCTCCGGATTCGGGTAAGTAACAGGTAACTCACGTTTATGTGTTTGCTTTGCATAAAGAATGCCTTACCTGCCGCAATCTTCTTCACCTCATCCAACTCCTGGAGGGTCTTCTGGGACTTGGCCTTGGCAGACTTGGCATTTTCTATAGCTGCCGCGAGCTCGGACGCTCGCGTCTTCGAGTCAAGCTCCAAACTCTCATGTTTCTTCATGAGAACCTGGAGCTCTTGCCGCACCTTGCCAACCTCAGCCTCATATCTCTCCCGCTCGGTGCGCTCCATGGCCGCACTCTTCTCGGCCTCGAGCAGCGCTTGCTTAAGGGTCGCCACCTTAGACGTGGCCCCTGCAATAGCCATGTCAATCCTGTCATTTTTTGCAATTGCACCTTTTTATATACATATTCAAACAGGGTATTCCTTACCTTCCTTCTCCTCGAGATGCTTCTTGGCACGCCCGAGCTCTTGCTCGGACTACTCGAGACTCTGCTTCAGCACGTCCACTTCCGCAGTCAGTGCGGTGGACGCTAGCAGAGAAGCCTGCATACGCATATTGACTCCTTTTGTTAGACTCCTGCGAATTCTTTGATCCTATATTTGGCTTTTCTTCCTGAACGCCCAACAGAGCATCAGGGGCTACTGTCTATGCGGTAACATTATTTGAACATTATTTACTTACCTCAAAGCCTATTAAAAGGCTTGTACAAGCTTCAGTCAGTCCGCTTTTGGTGAACTGAACCTTCTGGATCACCGCACTCATAACAGTGCGGTGCCCCTCGTCGATGGAGGCACCTTGGAGCGCCTCCAACATATTGTCCAGCACCTCCGGTTGGACGGAGTCCACCGGCACGGTAGGCTTGCTCCTCTTGGAGGGAGTTCGCCCACCGGACTCTGGAACCCTTGAAGATTCTGGCGCTGTGTTCGGCCTTAAGCCGGACTTGGAGCCCTAGGGGGTTTCATCCCCTTTACTCCTGGAGTCCGGGAGGTCGCCTTGCAGCGCCTCCAAGACCACCTCCTCCCGGCTAGGACCCTGTTGGGACAACACTTCGGTGTCGTCCGCAGGATGGGGGGATGAAGCCGTCGGAAGCGAGTTCACCTCCGACGGGTCCAGTGAGCCGCTCGACGATGCGTCGAGCCGGTCTTTGGGTGGGCTGCATAAACATATTCGACATAAGGAAAAGTTGTGCGAAAAACAAATACTATGAATCACCCCGGTATCCGGACACTTACGATTTCGCCAGGGGCTTGGCCCTGGGCTGCCACTCCTCTTCGTTGTCGGCGGCGTCGGTGGAGCAGTCCGGAGGAAGGGTTTTCCCCTTCTTGGACCCTCCGTCCTCCTCGGAGAGGGCAGCCTTCCTTTTCTTCTCTCCTCCCGCTAGAGGGGGAGAGGTCTCTTCTTCTTCCTCCTCGTCTTCACGAGAGGAAGGCGCTTCGGGACCATCGGATGATGAATCCAACACCTCCTGGCGCCGGGCACTCTTTCAAGTCCCCGTGGCCCTTTTCGTGGCCTTCTTCTCCGGCACCACATAGGGCGCCGGTACCAGCAGCTTCGCCAAGCGAGCGTCCGCTGGGCCTTCGGGCAAAGGAGCCGGACAGTTGACCTGTCCGGACGTCACCTCCCAATCCTGTCGAAGATAAGGGAGCTTAGATCCCACATATAGTCAAGCTATGAAAAACTAATACCTTGTAAAAGGACGAAAATAGCTTACCGCCAGAGAACTGCGCTGAGTACTGAATCCGCGATCCTTGGCGGCAGATACGGGAGCCTCGGCGCCCTTGAAAAGCATCCTCCAGGCGTCTTCGTACGTCGTGTCGAAGAGCCTGTTAAGAGTTTGATGTTGTGCCGGGTCAAACTCCCAAAGGTTGAAGGCCCGTCGTTGACACGGGAGGATCAGCCGGATGAGCATAACCTGGACTACGTTGACAAGCTTGAGCTTCTTGTCCACCAGGGTTTGGATGCATGTTTGGAGTCCGGTCAGCTCCCCTTTATTACCCCAAGATAGGCCCGTATCCTTCCAGGAGGTGAGCCACGTAGGGGGGCCGGATCGGAACTCAGGGGGTGCGACCCATTCGGCGTCGCGCGGCTTGGTGATGTAAAACCACCCTGATTGCCACCCCTTCAGGGTCTCCACGAAGGAGCCCTCGAGCCACAGAACGTTGGCCATCTTGCCAACCATGGCGCCGCCGCACTCCGCCTGGCTGTCACGCACCACCTTTGGCTTGACATTGAAAGTCTTTAGCCATAGGCCAAAATGGGGGCGGATGTGGAGGAAGGCCTCGCAGACGATGATAAACGCCGAGATGTTGAGGACGAAGTTTGGGGCCAGATCGTGGAAATCCAGGCCGTAGTAGAACATGATCCCCCGGACAAATGGATGCAGAGGGAAGCCCAGTCCGCGGAGGAAATGGGGGAGAAATACCACCCTCTCATGGGGCCTAGGAGTGGGGATGAGCTGCCCCTTTTCGGGGAGCCAGTGTACGATGCCGCTGGCCAGATATCCGGCCATCCTCAGCTTTTTTATGTGTCCCTCCGTGATGGAGGAGACCATCCACTTGCCTCCCGCTCTGGACATGACTGGAGAAGGTCGAGGGGGTAGTGCGTACTTGGGCGCTGGAGCTCGAGTGCGCGAGAATGGATAGGCAGAGGAGGAAGAAGACATGGGCGAAAAGGTGGATCCTTATCACCTTATATGGGTGGGCGCAACTGAATGTCCCCACCAGCCTGGTAAAACTTGCTTATCTCCAAGCGCCGTAATCAAAGGCGCGGTTGGGTTACCCACACCCGTATTGATGAGAATCCCGTAATAAGGGGACACGATCTCTGCTTTGACAAGACATGCCAAGGAAATCGCCTCGCATAACGCGCTGAGGTGGGATAATGAAACGATTTGGATAAAGGCTTGGCCGTGGCGTGTCGCACCATGGAATACGTCAGCAGATTAGATTTGTGTTAGTATTATTATTCTCTCTATGGCAAAATGTGGAAACTTATTTTGTAGAGCCGGACACTATCTTTGTGTTCAAGATCTTCTATGAAGTACTTGGAGGAGGAACCCGCCTTGCAATGCCGAAGACAATTTGCGCGCCGGACCCATCGTCATTGAAGCCTGGTTCAGGGGCTACTGAGGGAGTCCTGGATTAGGGGGTGTTCGGATAGCCGAATTATACCTTCAGCCGGACTCCTGGAATATGAGGATACAAGATTGAAGACTCCGTCCCGTGTCTGGATGGGACTTTCCTTGGCGTGGAAGGCAAGCTTGGCGATGCGGATATTCAAGATCTCCTACCATTGTAACCGACTCTGTGTAACCCTAACCCTATCCAGTGTCTATATAAACTGGAGGGTTGTAGTCCGTAGGCAATCAACTCCATATACAACAATCATACCATAGGCTAGCTTCTAGGGTTTAGCCTCCTTGATCTCGTGGTAGATCTACTCTTGTACTACCTATATCATCAATATTAATCAAGCAGGACATAGGGTTTTACCTCCATCAAGAGGGCCCGAACCTGGGTAAAATTTCGTGTCCCCTGCCTCCTGTTACCATCCGGCCTAGACGCACAGTTCGGGACCCCCTACCCGAGATCCGCCGGTTTTGACGCCGACAGAACCCCATTCCATTTATTCCCAGTTTAAAAGAGAATGCTTTCAATGTTGTTAGGACTACGTGCATATATTCCCATCATGGGAAGATTATTGTGAAGACAAAAACCATTTTCACATCTTCCTGTCCAACTTACGTGTAAGTGCTATTATTCATGGTTATTATTTTCCTGTTTTCTGTCGATTGAACACATCAATGATTTACATTACATTGTTGTAACTAGGCGAGGGTCAATCTGGATAGTCATGACGAGCAAAGCTTGCTTGCGCTTTTCAAGGAAGCATTGCATTAGTATCGGTGTTACCTGAGGAAATCACACTTTGATGGAAAGTCTATAAACGAATTTCCGGTGAAGTCTCCTGTGCTAAATTTAGAAGACATTGAATGGAAAAACCTTGTTATGCACTGGTCTCATTCCCAAGATGAGGTACTGTCTATGAAATCACATGACAATTTGAACTTCTACTTTTTTGCATGTGCCTTACGGATCTTTTTTGCAGGAAATCTGCTCAAAGAAGAATTCCGGTTTGACAAGAACGACAGGATATCGCAAATATGTTGCCCGCTGCTTTGCTCTTGTTAGTACCTGTTGTCCTGTATCACTATACTTGCATACATACCTGGTTCATTATGTGACAGTAGTATGCATGATAGCTTGATTATCAATTGTTTGCTCCAAATTATCTGATCGGTATGAATGGTTACTATAGTGTAGAATATATCCAATGCCAATGTTTTTTTAGCCCTACATTGTTCTTGTAAGTACATGTTGTCCTTTATCAGTGTACTTATAATGACAGGTAGTTGTTCATGTACCATCACTCTGCAGCTTATTTTCCTTTGCCCTCCATTTTCTACACATCAGATCTATATTTACTCTTACCATAAGGCTGCTACTGAAGAAGTTTAGCTGTGCATTGTTCTTGGCTGTACCTTTTGCCTGTATGGCTGCACTTACATTTATAGCTACTTGGTTATGTGGCACCACTCTTCATCTTATCTTAAATATTCTCCATTTTTCATATATTATCACATCTATATTTACTCTTAACAAAATGTAGAATAAAGGCAATGCTTTTGAAGAAGATTCTGTGGTAAACTTCTTGAATTGTCCCCCCCCATCAGCATGGACAAGGCCTTTATAGAGCCTGTCTTCACCAATAATGTAAGTTTGTCCATCTCAAGCCTTCAAACTTTGTTGTATATATTTGGTTACGCATGACTGCAACAGCTGTTTATTTTTGGTGTTTGCATCAAATTGCTTGTTTAAAGTTTATTATGTAGTTCATAGACAAAAGTTTGTCCTTTTTCAATTTAAGTTTTCAGTTGTACAACCAAGTTCCTTCTTCATACCATGTAAATTAAACTACACAGAGCAAGTGATCTTCTTTTGCACTGCATGTATGCTTCTGTTCTTCATCCATAATCCAGTGGTGTGGTGAACCTACCCACTACAGCACAATGTCATATTCTGCAATGTCTTAACTATGAACAATGTCATATCATTCTACTATTATTTAAACTGTCTCTTTATTTGCCAATCTGAAATGGTATAAATTGACAGCACACTAACCATTGATACTTATGAGTTCTTGATCTGTAATCCAGTGGTGTCGTGAAGCTGCCAACTCCTTCACAATGTCATTTCCTGCCATGTCTTGACCTGAACAATACCATATTGTGTTAATGCAATTTTAAATGGTGTCACTTTATTCGTCAGTAAGAAATGTGATGAATTGTCAGCACTGATACTTTTATGTGCAAAACATGTCATCTGTCTGCTTGTTTATCTTTCAGAGTGAGGAAGATATAAGTGTTGAACAAGCGCAGTCTCATCATCTTGCTCAGCTGCTTGCGCTGCAGCTCCCCAGCAGGGCTAACCTTTCTTGAACTCTATTGAAGTGCTGTCGGTTTTGTATATTATTTTTTCAGCGTGTTTATTTTCACTGGTGGAAATCTTTGATGCCTAGTGTATGTAATATGTTGTCTGCTTGTGCTTTATTATCATAGTGGCGAACTTTGATGCCCAGTGGATGTAATATGCCGTAATTTCTTTATTGTATATATAGTCTAGGTTTTCTCTTATTCACGATGCTGCAGTTATTTTACTGTATATATATCCTGTCTTCTCAGTAAACCGGCCAAATTGTAAAATTACGGTACATAATCGGGCCGTCATGCAATCACGATGTAGGTTGGGCCTGAAACGTGACGAACAGCTCACAGGCCGGCAGCAGCCCGAAATGAACCTCGGCCCATGATTGTGTGAATCAAATCACAGGCTTTTAACAGGCCAAAATTGTCTCGGTCCTTGTTTGGCCCAATCATATATCGGCTACGAGCAGGCCGGATGCAAACGGGGGCGTAGTTAGGCCCAACTATATGACGGGCTTTTAACAGGCCGAAATTAATATAGGTGCGAAATGTTAAACGTGCCCTTAACAGGCCAAAATTAATATCAGGCCGAATTACTAAGTGGGCCTTTAGCAAGTGGGCCCAAAAGCATAGTGTCCAGTTGACGGGCCGAATCTGCTATGGGCCATAATTGAGCCCAAAGCCTCTTAAAGGGTCGGACCTGATCTGGGCCGTAATTTGGCCCAGAATGTGGTAGGCTTTTAACGGGCCGGATCTCATCTGGGCCACTATTAGGCCCGGAGTGTGGTAGGCCATTAATGGACCGGATCAAATATGGGCCGGCATTTGGCCCAAAACATGGCAGTCAGTTAATGGGTCGGCCTACTAGGGTCCTCAAAATCTTGTGGGCCTATAGCTGGGTCGGCCCATTAATGTCGGCGAAATCTTGTGGGCCTTTAGCTGGGCTGGCCCATTATGATCCGTAAGAATCTTGTGGGCCTTTACCTGGGCCGGCCCATTATGGCACACAAAAATCTTGTGGGCCTTTACCTGGGCCGGCTCATTATGGACCGCAAAATCTTGTTTGCCTTTAGCTGGGCCAGCCCATTATGGTCCGCAAAATCTCGTGGGCCTTTAGCTGGGCCGGCCCATTATGGTCCGCAAAATCTTGTGGGCCTTCAGTTGGGCCGGCCCATTTAAACTGGATGGGCCGGTCCACATGTCAACATATCATAGGCGCGTCTCGCCCATTGGATGAGTGACACCTGTGCCAACGCGGACCTGACACGTGTCTCCTCCAGCCGATGATGATTTTACACGTGGAAAATCCCCATTGGTCGGGGCTGTTAACGGGTTATCGGATCCAAAACCCGACCCGATAGCTTAACGGTGTTCCGTTACGTTGGATGCCACGTGTTGGTCACCCTTGATGAAAGCACTTATGTGACGCGCGATTTATCATCATGGAAGTGGACACTTCTGTGATGATAATTTTGGTAATGTCATGGAACACTTCTACGACAGAACAGGTACGACTATCTTGATTTTGTCATAAAATCGTCATGGATGTACATGCATGACAGCAAACGCGACCTACTGTGACAAACACCTATCATTACGGAAGTGTATTTTTTTTTACTGTAAACCATCCAAGAAAGAGGATGGTGGGGATTTTGAGCGCTTTGCTAAAATGGTTAGACCTATCTTTTTGCGTATGCGTTTGAGTGATATGCTTAAAATGAATCCTTATGCTAAGTATATGTAAGATATTGTTACAAATAAAAGAAAGATACCGAAAGATGAAATTTCCACCATGCTTGCCAATTATACTTTTAAAGGTGGAATACCTAAGAAACTAGGAGATTCGAGAGTACCAACTATACCACACTTCATTAAAAGAAACTATGTTAAAACTGCTTTATGTGATCTTGGAGCCGACGTTAGTGTTATGTCTCTATCTTTATATCGTAGACTTGATTTGAATAAGTTGACACCTACTGAAATATATTTGCAAATGGCCGATAAATCAATTGCTATACCTGTCGGTATCTGTGAGGATGTGCCTGTTGTGGTTGCAAATGTTACTATTTTAACGGACTTTGTTATTCTTGATATTCCTGAGGACGATAGTATGTCGATTATCCTTGGTAGACCCTTTCTGAATACTGCAGGGGCTGTTATTGAATGCAACAAAGGCAATGTCACTTTTCATGTTAATGGTAATGAGCATACGGTACACTTGCTGAGGAAACAACCTCAAGTTCACAGTATCAATTCTATAGGAAAAATTTCAACGATTACTATTAGAGGTTTTGAATTCCCTCTTCCTACTATCAAGAAGAAATATGATATTCTTATTGTTGGGGACATGCACATCCCCGTTGAGGTAACCTAGTGTTATTCGAAAATTCTCCGGCTTCATGTTATTCGGAAAGAGTTTGCTAACAAGACTTGATCAACCTTATTAGTGGATTCCTTTGGATGAGCATGAGATGCATGAAGTTAGAAAGCGCAACTCTCTGTACCCTCCTTTTACTTTCTGTTATTTAGATTAAATAAATAAAAAATAGTATTTTTTGTCTGTTTTCTAAATTATCCTTGCAATAAAAATACCCCGAAAATAAAGTTCTCCGAATGTCCTGAAAATAAAATATGATTTTTCGTAGAATATTTAAGAATTACTGGCACTAAGAACACACCAGGGGGGCCCACCATTTGGCCACGATGGTGCAGGGCGCGCCCACCCCCCTGGGGTGCGCCCTGCCTCGTGGACCCCTCCACTTATTCCAGCACCCACTCGCTTCATCTTCCTCTGGAAAACAAATCCTCCCATAGCTCAAACCCATGTTCTAGCTCATCTTGCTGCCATTTTTCGATCTCCTTGCTCAAAGCTCCATTCACAAAAACTGTTTGGGGAGATTGTTCTTCGGTATGTGATTCCTCCATTGGTCCAATTAGTTTTTGTTCTAGTGCTTTATTTACTGCAAATTTTTGCTACTAAGGTGACCCTGTTCTTGAGCTTGCATGTCAAATTTATATGGTCCAAAGTAGTTTTAATGCATGATATGGCCTCTAGGCACTTGTAGGAGTAGTAGCTATCAATTTTGTTGAGTTCGGTTCACTTTTATATTGAGTCACTAAAAATTTCAGAAATTTTTAGAGGCAGAAAATGTTGAAGAGATTGTTGAGAGGCTCTTCGAGCCGAAGCTTGAAGGATAAGCAGAATGAGGAGAATAAAAAGCCCAAATACAATCTTCCTCGCACCGCGGAAGTTCGGCCGTGCGAATGTCCTTGTGATGAGTTCTTAAGAACCGCCGAAATTTACGATGATTTCTATTACTTGCTTGAGAATGCAGGCCTGACCGACTTCCTCCACGACCAGTGTGAATAGCATCTCTTACTCACTAATATTTGCGTGCAAATTTTTTATTTCCATGCTAAGAAATCACCACCTTCAGTGGAGTTTCACTTATATGATGAGGTTAAGGAGATGTCACTCTATGATTTTTGTCGGGTTTGTAAGATACCCTTTGAGGGCTGCATCGAGGAACCACATCATAGTGATGTGGATAGGTTTATTGATAGAATTATTGTAGGAGAAACTAGGAAAGTTTCCAATGCAAGAATTACTAGTATACATTTTCCTGTTCTACGTTACTTTGCGATATTTGCTAGTAGATGCTTAATTGGTCATGGGAACAGTGGAAATCTTAGTGCTCCTGGTATTGTCATTTTGTGCCATGCTTTGTTTCGGGATACAACTTTCAGCTTAGGCGCTATTGTTGCTAAACGATTAAGTCTAAACCGTACAAAGGGCCCCATCTTCGGAGGCAACTTTGCTTCACGCCTTGTGCTACCTCTTGAGCACTGCGTTGGTTTTCCCTTGAAGAGGAAAGGGTGATGCAGTAAAGCGGTGTAAGTATTTCCCTCAGTTTTTGAGAACCAAGGTATCAATCGAGTAGGAGATCATGCGCGAGTCACCTCGTACCTACACAAACAAATAAGAACCTTGCAACCAACGCGATAAAGGGGTTGTCAATCCCTTCACGGCCACTTGCAAGAGTGAGATCTGATAGAGATAATAATAATAAGATAAATACTTTTGGTATTTTCATGATATAGATTGAAAGTAAAGATTGCAAAATAAAATAGATTGGAAACTTTCATGATGGAGAATAGACCCGGGGGCCATAGGTTTCACTAGTGGCTTCTCTCAAGATAGCATAAGTATTACGGTGGGTGAACAAATTACTGTCGAGCAATTGATAGAAAAGCGAATAATTATGAGAATATCTAGGTATGATCATGTATATATGCATCACGTCCGTGAAAAGTAGACCGACTCCTGCCTGCATCTACTACTATTACTCCACACATCGACCGCTATCCAGCATGCATCTAGAGTATTAAGTTCAAGAGAACAGAGTAACGCTTTAATCAAGATGACATGATGTAGAGGGGTAAACTCATGCAGTATGATATAAACCCCATCTTTTTATCCTCGATGGCAACAATACAATACGTGCATGCTCCTAGGGGGATAGATTGGTAGGAAAAGACCATCGCTCGTCCCCGACCGCCACTCATAAGGAAGACAATCAAATAACACCTCATGTTTCAAATTTGTTACACAACGTTTACCATACGTGCATGCTATGGGACTTGCAAACTTCAGCACAAGTATTTCTCAAATTCACAACTACTCAGCTAGCACAACTTTGATATCACTATCTCCATATCTCAAAACAATCATCAAGTATCAAACTTAAGGATAGTGAGAAAGTTGGGGTGAACACTTATGGATTTGAGGTCCGCATTTCCCTTACTAGAAGTTTCACCCTTATTTTTAGGAACATACATCAATTTGGCAGTCTTAGCATTAAAAGGAGTATTTTTCTTGGAAGAAAAGGCAGACCCTAGGTTGGTAATAATATCCTCAATTTTATCAATTCTAGTGGAATCTTGATCTATCTTTTCATTAACCATAGGTCCCTTTTCTTTAAAAAAATTTAAGAGCAACTCCTACCATAGATCCATATTGGGTAATTTGGTTATGGATCTTTCTATCCAAAATTTCAATTAACTCTATGGTGGCAACTTTATTTTCAATAATTTCAAGCCGTTGCATAACATGTTCCAAAGTTAAAATAGTTCCATTAACCAAAAGAGGTGGTGGGTCAAACAAATCTATCATGGCATTATAAGAATCAAAAGTGTGGCTACCTAATAAATTTCCTCTGATAATGGTATGAAGAATATATCTATTCCAAGGAGTGATGCCTACATAAAAATTGCGAAGAAGAACGGAAGTGGATTGCTTCCTAGTAGATCTATTTTGCACATTGCAAATTCTGTACCAAGCATCTTTTAGATTTTCTCCCTCCCTTTGTTTAAAATTAAGAACTTCATTTTCGGGAGACAAAGGAGTAGATAAAGGACTAGCCATAATGACGAAGCAAGCGGAAAAGGGGCGAACAAAAAGGGATGGCGAATAAAACGGCAAGGGTGAAGTGGGGGAGAGGAAAACGAGAGGCAAATGGCAAATAATGTAATGCGAAGGATAAGAGTTGTGATGGGTACTTGGTATGTCTTAACTTGGCATAGATCTCCCCGTCAACGGCGCCAGAAATACTTCTTGCTACCTCTTGAGCACTGGGTTGGTTTTCCCTTGAAGAGGAAAGGGTGATGCAGTAAAGCAGGGTAAGTATTTCCCTCAGTTTTTGAGAACAAGGTATCAATCCAGTAGGAGACCACGCGCGAGTCACCTCGTACCTACACAAACAAATAAGAACCTTGCAACCAACGCGATAAAGGGGTTGTCAATCCCTTCACGGCCACTTGCAAGAGTGATATCTGATAGAGATAATAATAATAAGATAAATATTTTTGTATTTTTATGATATAGATTGAAAGTAAAGATTGCAAAATAAAATATATTGGAAACTTGTATGATGGAGAATAGACCCGGGGGCCATAGGTTTCACTAGTGGCTTCTCTCAAGATAGCATAAGTATTACGGGGGGTGAATGCTACCTCTTGAGCACTTGCGTTGGTTTTCCCTTGAAGAGGAAAGGGTGATGCAACAAAGTAGCGTAAGTATTTCCCTCAGTTTTTGAGAACCAAGGTATCTATCTAGTAGGAGGCCACGCACGAGTCCCTCGCACCTACACAAACAAATAAATCCTTGCAACCAACGCGATAAGGGGTTGTCAATCCCTACACGGTCACTTACGAGAGTGAGATCTGATAGATATGATAAGATAATATTTTTGGTATTTTAATGGTAAAGATGCAAAGTAAAATAAAAGGCAATAAAAATAACTAAGTGTTGGAAGATTAATATGAAGGAAGATAGACCCGGGGGCCATAGGTTTCACTAGTGGCTTCTATCGAGAGCAAAAGTATTCATGGTGGGTAAACAAATTACTATTGAGCAATTGAAAGAATTGAGCATAGTTATGAGAATATCTAGGTATGATCATGTATATAGGCATCAGGTCCGAGACAAGTAGATCGACTCCTGCCTGCATCAACTACTATTACTCCACACATCGACCGCTATCCAGCATGCATCTAGAGTATTAAGTTCAAGAGAACAGAGTAACGCTTTAACCAAGATGACATGATGTAGAGGGATAAACTCATGCAATATGATGAAAACCCCATCTTGTTATCCTCGATGGCAACAATACAATACGTGCCTTGCTGCCCCTACTGTCACTGGGAAAGGACAACGCAAGATTGAACCCAAAGCTAAGCACTTCTCCCATTGCAAGAAAGATCAATCTAGTAGGCCAAACCAAACTGATAATTAGAAGAGACTTGCAAAGATAACCAATCATACATAAAAGAATTTAGAGAAGATTCAAATATTATTCATAGATAAACTTGATCATAAACCCTCAATTCATCGGTCTCAACAAACACACAGCAAAAGAAGATTACATCGAATAGATCTCCACAAGAGAGGGGGGAACTTTGTATTGAGATCCAAAAAGAGAGAAGAAGCCATCTAGCTAATAACTATGGACATGTAGGTCTGAGGTAAACTACTCACACTTCATCGGAGAGGCTATGGTGTTGATGTAGAAGCCCTCCGTGATCGATGCCCCCTCCGGCGGAGCTCCGGAACAGGCCCCAAGATGGGATCTCGTGGATACAGAAAGTTACGGCGGTGTAATTAGGGTTTTGGCTCCGTATCTGGTAGTTTGGGGGTACATAGGTATATATAGGAGGAAGGAGTACGTCAGTGGAGCAACAGGGGGCCCACGAGGGTGGAGGGCGTGCCTGGGGGGGGTTGGCGTGGCCCCTACCACGTGGCCTCCTGGTTGATGTCTTGACGTAGGGTCCAAGTCCTCTGGATCATGTTCATTCCGAAAATCACGTTCCCGAAGGTTTCATTCCGTTTGGACTCCGTTTGATATTCTTTTTCTGTGAAACCCTAAAATAGGCAAAAAAAACAGCAATTCTGGGCTGGGCCTCCGGTTAATAGGTTAGTCCCAAAAATAATATAAAAGTGTATAATAAACCCCAATAATGTCCAAAACAGAATATAATATAGCATGGAACAATAAAAAATTATAGATACGTTGGAGATGTATCAAGCATCCCCAAGCTTAATTCCTGCTCGTCCTCGAGTAGGTAAATGATAAAACAGAATTTTTGATGTGGAATGCTACTTGGCATAATTTCAATGTAATTCTCTTAATTGTGGTATGAATATTCAGATCCAAAAGATTCAAGACAAAATTTTAATATTGACATAGAAATAATAATACTTCAAGCATACTAACTAAGCAATTATGTCTCTTCAAAATAACATGGCCAAAGAAGGTTATCCCTACAAAATCATATAGTTTGGCTATGCTCCATCTTCACCACATAAAGTATTCAAATCATGCACAACCCCGATGACAAGCCAAGCAATTGTTTCATACATTTAATGTTCTCAAACTTTTTCAATCTTCACGCAATACATGAGCATGAGCCATGGACATAGCACTATAGGTGGAATAGAATGGTGGTTGTGGAGAAGACAAAAAGGGAGAGGATAGTCTCACATCAACTAGGCGTATCAACGGGCTATGGAGATGCCCATCAATAGATATCAATGTGAGTGAGTAGGGATTGCCATCCAACGGATGCACTTAGAGCTATAAGTATATGAAAGCTCAACAAAAAAACTAAGTCGGTGTGCATCCAACTTGCTTGCTCACGAAGACCTAGGGCATTTTGAGGAAGCCCGTCATTGGAATATACAAGCCAAGTTCTATAATGAAAAATTCCCACTAGCATACGAAAGTGATAACATACGAGACTCTCTATTATGAAGATCATGGTGCTACTTTGAAGCACAAGTGTGGAAAAAGCATAGTAGTA
>NC_041386.1:496994808-497129602 GCF_002162155.2 Triticum dicoccoides | reverse complement strand
TTTTATTTGGGACAATACTCTATGAATGATGATCATCACACTTGTATTTATTTACAACTCAATGATTAGAACTCGATACTAGAACAAATTATGACTCTATATGAATGCCTCCGGCGGTGTACCGAGATAGCAATGATGCATGAGTGACTTATATGAAAGAATTATGAACGGTGGCTTTGCCACAACTAAAATGTCAACTACATGATCATGCAAAGCAATATGACAAGGATGGAGCATGTCATAGTAAACGGAACGGTGGAAAGTTGCATGGCAATATATCTCGGAATGGCTATGGAAATGCCATGATAGGTAGGTATGGTGGCTATTTTGAGGAAGGTATATGGTGGGTGTATGATACCGGCGAAAGGTGCGCGCTATTAGAGAGGCTAGCAATGGTGGAAGGGTGAGAGTGCGTATAATCCATGGACTCAAAATTAGTCATAAAGAACTCACATACTAATTGCAAAAATCTATTAGTCATCGAAGCAAAGTACTACGCGCATGCTCCTAGGGGGATAGATTGGTAGGAAAAGACCATCGCTCGTCCCCGACCGCCACTCATAAGGAAGACAATCAATAAATACATCATGCTCTGACTTCTTAACATAACGATTCACCATACATGCATGCTACGGGAATCACAAACTTCAACACAAGCATTTCTCAAATTCACAACTACTCAACTAGCACGACTCTAATATCACCATCTCCATATCTCAAAACAATTATCAACTTTCAAACTTCTCATAGTATTCAACACACTCATAGGAAAATTTTATTATTAACCTTGAATTCCTAAAATAATTAAAGCAAATTACCATGCTGTTTTGTAGGACTCTCAAAATAATCTAAGTTAAGCATGAGAGAACAATGGTTTCTACAAAAAAAATCTACCAACGTGCTCTAAAAAAATATAAGTGAAGTACTAGAGCAAAAACTATATAACCCAAAAGATATAAGTGAAGCACATAGAGTATTCTAACAATTTACGAATAATGAGTGTCTCTCTCCAAAAGGTGTGTGCAGCAAGGATGATTGTGGTAAACTAAAAAGCAAAGACTCAAATCATACAAGTAAATAAAAATATAGCTCCAAGTAAAGTTACCGATAGAAGTAGACGAAAGAGGGGATGCCTTCCGGGGCATCCCAGCTTTGGCTTTTAGGTGTCCTTAGATTATCTTGGGGGTTACATGGGCATCCCCAAGATTAGGCTCTTGCCACTCCTTGTTCCATAATCCATCAAATCTTTCACCCAAAACTTGAAAACTTCACAACACAAAACTTAAAGTAGAAAATCTCGTGAGCTCCGTTAGCGAAAGAAAATAAAAGATCACTTCAAGGTACTGTAATGAACTCATTATTTATTTATATTGGTGTTATACCCACTGTATTCCAACTTCTCTATGGTTTATAAACTATTTTACTAGCCATAGATTCATCAAAATAAGCAAACAACACACGAAAAACAGAATCTGTCAAAAACAGAACAGTCTGTAGTAATCTGTAGCTAGCGCAAGATCTGGAACCCAAAAATTCTAAAATAAATTTATGGACGTGAGTAATTTATCTATTAATCATCTGCAAAAAGAATTAACTAAATATCACTCTCCGAATAAAAATGACAGCAGTTCTCGTGAGCGCTAAAGTTTCTGTTTTTTACAGCAAGATTAAACAAGACTTTCCCCAAGTCTTCCCAACGGTTCTACTTGGCACAAACACTAATTAAACACAAAAAACACAAACAAAACAGAGGCTAGATAAATTATTTATTACGAAACAGGAGCAAAAAGCAAGGAATAAAAATAAATTTGGGTTGCCTCCCAACAAGCGCTATCGTTTAGCTTCAATTTAACAACTAGGGGCGTTAAACGATAGCGCTTGTTGGGAGGCAACCCAATTTTATTTTTATTCCTTGCTTTTTTCTCCTGTTTAGTAATAAATAATTTATCTAGCCTCTGTTTTGGTTTTGTTTTTTGTGTTTAATTAGTGTTTGTGCCAAGTAGAACCGTTGGGAAGACTTGGGGAAAGTCTTGTTGAACTTGCTGTAAAAAACAGAAACTTTAGCGCTCACGAGAACTGCTGTCATTTTTTTGGAGAGTGATATTTAGTTAATTATTTTTGAAGATGATTAATAGATAAATTCCTCACGTCCAGAAATTTATTTTAGAATTTTTGGGTTCCAGATCTTGCGCTAGCTACAGATTACTACAGACTGTTCTGTTTTTGACAGATTCTGTTTTTCGTATGCTGTTTGCTTATTTTGATGAATCTATGGCTAGTAAAATAGTTTATAAACCATAGACAAGTTGGAATACAGTGGGTATAACACCAATATAAATAAAGAATGAGTTCATTACAGTACCTTGAAGTGATCTTTTATTTTCTTTCGCTAACGGAGCTCACGAGATTTTCTACTTTAAGTTTTGTGTTGTGAAGTTTTCAAGTTTTGGGTAAAGATTTGATGGATTATGGAACAAGGAGTGGAAAGAGCCTAAGCTTGGGGATGCCCATGGCACCCCCAAGGTAATCTAAGGACACCTAAAATCCAAAGCTTGGGGATTCCCCAGAAGGCATCCCCTCTTTCGTCTACTTCTATCGGTAACTTTACTTGGAGCTATATTTTTATTTACCACATGATATGTGTTTTGCTTGGAGCGTATTGTATGATTTGAGTCTTTGCTTGTTAGTTTACCACAATCATCCTTGTTTTACACACCTTTTGAGAGAGCCATACATGATTTGGAATTTGTTAGAATACTCTATGTGCTTCGCTTATATCTTTTGAGTTATATAATTTTGCTCTAGTACTTCACTTATATCTTTTAGAGCATGGTGGTGGATTTGTTTTATAGAAACTATTGATCTCTAATGCTTCATTTAGATTATTTTGAGAGTCTTAAATAGCATGCTAATTTGCTTAAAATCCTAATATGCTTGGTATGCAAGATTAATAATAAAACTTTCTTATGAGTGTATTGGATACTATGATAAGTTTGATACTTGATAATTGTTTTGAGATATAGAGACGCTGATATGAAAGTCATGCTAGTTGAGCAGTTGTGAATTTAAGAAATACTTGTGTTGAATCTTGTGATTCCCATAGCATGCACGTATGGTGAACCGTTATGTGATGAAGTCGGATCATGATTTATTTATTGATTGTCTTCCTTATGAGTGGCGGTCGGGGACGAGCGATGGTCTTTTCCTACCAATCTATCACCCTAGGAGCATGCACGTAATACTTTGCTTTGATAACTTGTAGATTTTTGCAATAAGTATATGAGTTCTTTATGACTAATGTTGAGTCCATGGATTATACGCACTCTCACCCTTCCACCTTTGCTAGCCTCTCTAATACCGCGCACCTTTCGCCGGTATCATACCCCCATCATATACCTTCCTCAAAACATCCACCATACCTACCTATTATGGCATTTCCATAGCCATTCCGAGATATATTGCCATGCAACTTTCCACCGTTCCGTTTATTATGACACACTCCATCATTCTCATATTGCTTAGCATGATCATGTAGTTGACATCGTATTCGTGGCAAAGCCACCATTCATAATTCTTTCATACGTGCCACTCATGAGTCATTGCATATCCCGGTACACCGCCGGAGGCATTCACATAGAGTCATATTTTGTTCTAAGTATCGAGTTGTAATTGTTGAGTTGTAAGAAAAATAAAAGTGTGATGATCATCATTATTAGAGCATTGTCCCAGTGAGGAAAGGATGATGGAGACTATGATTCCCCCACAAGTCGGGATGAGACTCCGGACGAAAAATAAATAAAAGAGGCCAAAGAAGCCCAAATAAAAAAAGAGAGAGAAAGAAAAGAGGCCATAAAAAGGCCCAAATAAAAAAATGAGAGAAAAAGAGAGAAGGGACAATGTTACTATCCTTTTACCACACTTGTGCTTCAAAGTAGCACCATGATATTCATAGTAAAGAGTCTCTCATGTTATCACTTTCATATACTAGTGGGAATCTTTCATTATAGAACTTGGCTTGTATATTCAAATGATGGGCTTCCTCAAATTGCCCTAGGTCTTCATGAGCAAGCAAGTTGGATGCACACCCACTTAGTTTCTTTTTGAGCTTTCATATACTTATAGCTCTAGTGCATCCGTTGCATGGCAATCCCTACTCACTCACATTGATATCTATTGATGGGCATCTCCATAGCCCATTGATATGCCTAGTTGCTGTGAGACTATCTTCCCCTTTTTTTGTCTTCTCCACAACCACCATTCTATTCCACCTATAGTACTATATCCATGGCTCACGCTCATGTATTGCGTGATTGAAAAAGTTTTGAGAATGTCAAAAGTATGAAACAATTGCTTGGCTTGTCATCAGGGTTGTGCATGATTTAAATATTTTGTGTTGTGAAGATAGAGCATAGCCAGACTATATGATTTTGTAGGGATAACTTTCTTTAGCCATGTTATTTTGAGAAGACATAATTGCTTTGTTAGTATGCTTGAAGTATTATTATTTTTATGTTAATATGAACTTT
The DNA here is from genome assembly GCF_002162155.2 of Triticum dicoccoides. Lineage (NCBI taxonomy): Eukaryota > Viridiplantae > Streptophyta > Magnoliopsida > Poales > Poaceae > Triticum > Triticum dicoccoides. Next base: position 497,125,076 of record NC_041386.1, on the reverse strand, counting down.
TGTCTTGAATCTTTCAGATCTGAATATTCATACCACAATTAAGAAGAATTACATTAAAAATTATGCCAAGTAGAACTCCGCATCAAAAATTCTATTTTTATCATTTACCTACTCGAGGACGAGCAGGAATTAAGCTTGGGGATGCTTGATACGTCTCCAATGTATCTATAATTTTTGATTGCTCCATGCTATATTATCTACTGTTTTGGACATTATTGGGTTTTATTATCCACTTTTATATTATTTTTGGGACTAACCTATTAACCGGAGGCCCAGCCCAGAATTGTTGTTTTTTGCCTGTTTTAGGGTTTCGAAGAAAAGGATTATCAAACGGAGTCCAAACGAAATGAAACCTTCGGGAAAGTGATTTTTAGGAAGATTATGATCCGGGAGACTTAGACCCTATGTCAAGAAAGAAAACAAGAGGGCACGAGGTAGGGGGCGCGCCCACCCCCACCAGGCTCTCCCTCCACCCTCGTGGGCCCCCTATTGCTCCACCGACGTACTCCTTCCTCCTATATATATCCACGTACCCCCAAACATTCAGATACAGAGCCAAAACCCTAATTCCATCGCCGCAACTTTCTGTATCCATGAGATCCCATCTTGGGGCCGGTTCCAGAGCTTCGCCGGAGGGGGCATCGATCACAGAGGGCTTCTACATCAACACCATAGCCTCTCCGATGAAGTGTGAGTAGTTTACCTCAGACCTATGGGTCCATAGTTAGTATCTAGATGGCTTCTTCTCTCTTTTTGGATCTCAATACAATGTTCTCCCCCTCTCATCTATTCGATGTAATCTTCTTTTTGCGGTGTGTTTGTTGAAACCGATGAATTGTGGGTTTATGATCAAGTCTATCTATGAATAATATTTGAATCTTCTCTAAATTCTTTTATGTATGATTGGTTATCTTTGCAAGTCTCTTCGAATTATCAGTTTGGTTTGGCCTACTAGATTGATCTTTCTTGCAATGGGAGAAGTGCTTAGCTTTGGGTTCAATCTTGCGGTGTCCTTTCCCAGTGACAGTAAGGGCAGCGAGGCACGTATTGTATTGTTGCCATCGAGGATAACAAGATGGGGTTTTCTTCATATTGCATGAGTCTATCCCTCTACATCATGTCATCTTGCTTAAGGCATTACTCTGTTTTTAACTTAATACTCTAGATGCATGCTGGATAGCGGTCGATGAGTGGAGTAATAGTAGTAGATGCAGGCAGGAGTCGGTCTACTTGTCTCTGACGTGATGCCTATATACATGATCATACCTAGATATTCTCATAACTATGCTCGATTCTGTCAATTGCTCAACAGTAATTTGTTCACCCACCGTAGAGTACTTATGCTCTCGAGAGAAGCCACTAGTGAAACCTATGGCCCCGGGTCTATTTTTATCATATTAATATCCTACGACTTAGTTATTTCCTTTGCTATTTACTTTGCCTTTATTTTACTTTGCATCTTTATCATAAAAATACCAAAAATATTATCTTATCATATCTATCAGATTTCACTCTCGTAAATGGCCCTATAGGGATTGACAACCCCTATTTGCATTGGTTGTGAGGATTTATATGTTTTCTGCTGGTGCGAGGGACTCGCGCGTAGCCTCCTACTGGATTGATAATTTGGTTCTCAAAAACTGAGGGAAATACTTAAGCTACTTTGCTACATCATCCCTTCCTCTTCGGGGAAAACCAACGCAGTGCTCAAGAGGTAGCACTTCCATGCTACACACATTATAGGCGGTTCCCAAGCAGAATGGTAAAGTTTATACTCCCCCACCACCAACAAGCATCAATCCATGGCTTGCCCGAAACAACGGGTGCCTCCAACTAACAACAATCCTGGGGGAGTTTTGTTTGCAATTATTTTTATTCGATTTGAGCATGGGACTGGGCATCCCGGTGACCAGCCATTTCCTCATGAGTGAGGAGCGGAGTCCACTCCTCTTGAGAACAACCTGCCTAGCATGGAGGATACAGAAAACCCTAGTTGATACATGAGCTATTCGAGCATACAAAACAGAATATTTATTTGAAGGTTTAGAGTTTGGCACATACAAATTTACTTGGAACAGCGGGTAGATACCGTATATAGGAATGTACGGTGGACTTATATGGAATAGCTTTGTGGTTTATGGAACTGGATGCACAAGCAATATTCCCGCGTAGTACAAGTGAAGGCTAGAAAAGGACTGGGAAGCGACCAGCTAGAGAGTGACAACACTCATGAACATGCTTTAAAATTAATCAACATTGAATGCAAGCATGAGTAGGATATAATTCACCATGAACATAAATATCATAGAGGCTATGTTGATTTTGTTTCAACTACATGCGTGAACATGTGCCAAGTCAATCCACTCGAATCGTTCAAAGGAGGATACCACCCTATCATACCACATCACAACCATTTTAATAGCATGTTGGAATGCAAGGTAAACCATTATAAACTCCTAGCAAATTAAGCATGGCATAAGAAACTATAGTCTCTAATTGTCATTGCAAACATGTTTCATTCATAATAGGATGAATCAGGAACGATGAACTAATCATATTTACAAAAACAAGAGAGGTCGAGTTCATACCAGCTTTTCTCATCTCAATCAGTTCATCATATATCGTCATTATTGCCTTTCACTTCATGACCGAATAGTGTGGATAATAATAATAGTGCACGTGCATTGGACTAAGATGGAATCTGCAAGCATTCAATTCAAGGGAGAAGACAAGGTAATATAGGCTCTTTGTTAGATCAACAATAATGCATACGAGAGCCACTCAACATTTTCATCATGGTCTTCTCCTCTCGACCCCCAAAGAAAGGAAAAGAAACAAAACTATTTACACGGGAAAGCTCCCAACAAGCAAAAGAAGAACAAGAAATCTTTTTGGGTTTTCTTTGTAATTACTACTACCACGAGCATGGAAAGTAAACTAGTTAAAAGCTACAACTAATTTTTTGGTTTTTCTTAAGGTTTTTCAAACACACAAGAAGAAAGCTTAAAAAGAAATTAAATTAGCATGGATGATACAATGAAAAAGTATGAGCACCGACGACTGGCATGAGTGTGTGAACATGAATGTAATTTCGGTGAGAGATACGTACTCCCCCAACTTAGGCTTTTGGCCTAAGTTGGTCTATGCCCATGGATGGCCTGGTGGATATCCAAAGTTGAAGCTGGGGTCATACTGAGATGCATCAGCTACTGCCTGAAGGGTTGTAGCTTGGAGGTGGCTGCCTCCGTCCTCCTCTCGTACTCGTTCGCCTCCTTCCTATTTATAACATATCTCCCTTTTGCCTGAAAGTCAAAGAAAGTAGGAGCAGGGAGAGCGACATGATAGGGACGTCGTCTGTCAAAGATTAGTCAGTACTAGAGGGACTGATCGTTCCTCTCAACAAACTAATGACGGACCATAGCATTATAATCTAAATAAGCAGGAGGCAACTCAATATCATATCCACGTATGGGTACCTCAAGAAAATTAGCTAAACGGGTTGCGTAAATTCCACCGAACAAATCTCAATTAATACTTTTATTATGCAACCTACGTGCAACAATGGCCCCAAGTTATATTGTCTATCTCCTAATACAACACTCTTGAGAACACTGAGATCCGGAACACACATATGACATGCCTCATCCTTACCGTTTATGCATCTACCTATAAAGAGAGCAAAATAATGTATGGCAGGAAAATGAATGCTCCCTATGGTAGATTGTGTTATTTCTCTAGATTCCCCCACAGTGATACTAGCAAGAAAATCTTTAAATTCGGATTTGCGAGGTTCACTAGCACTACCCCACTTCGGGAGTTTACAAGAAGTATTAATATCTTCTAAGTCCATGGTATAAGATTTATCATAAAGATCAAATAGGACATTGTGAGAGTTGCGCGATGATGTAAATTTAAATCTTCTCACAAAGGAATGAGTTAGGTGATAATATTGGAGGCACTTATCTGCCTCGAAGCTCTCAAGATCAGTGTTACACACATATGCGTCAAATTCTTCCTTGAAGCCTGCCTGGACCATGAAATCTTCGGATGACCATTCACAAGGCCGCACTTGAGCATCTCTTGGTAGTTCATTATCCGGCTCACATATCGCGGGCATGGGTCCTTGCTTCCTTGAGGAACCACCTTGGTACATTTTCCTAAACATATTTCTTCCTCTGAAAATTTTCTGAAATTTTTAGTAACTCAAAAATAAAAGTGAACCAAACTCAACAAGATTGATAGCAACTACTCTTACAACTGCCTAGAGGTCATATCATGCATTAAAACTAGTTTTGACCACATAAATTTGACATGCAAGCTCAAGAACAGGGTCACCTAAGCAGCAAAAATTTGCAATAAATAAAGCACTAGAGCAAAAACTAATTAGACCATTGGAGGAGTCACATACCAAAGAACAATCCCCCAAAGCAGTTTTGTGAATGGAGCTTTGAGCAAGAAGATCGAAAATGGCAGCAAGATGAGCAAGAACTCGGGTTTGAGTTGGTGGATGATTTTTTCTGGAGCAAGACGAAATGTGTGGGTGCAAGGATAAGTGGAGGGGACCCATGAGGCAGGGGGTGCGTCTAGGGGGTGGGCGCACCCTCTACCCTCGTGGGCACGTGGCTGCTCCCCCTGGTGTGTTCTCAGTGCTTAAAATCCTCAAATATTCTGGAAAAAAATCATATTTCATTTTCATGGCATTTGGAGAACTTTTATTTTCAGGGTATTTTTTATTGCAAGGATAATTCAGAAAACAGACAAAAAATAGTATTTTCACTTTATTTAATATAAATAACATAAAGTCAAAAGAAAGTACAGAGAGTTGTGCTTTCTAACTTCATCCATCTCATGCTCATCAAAAGGAATCCAGTAACAAGGTTGATCAAGTCTTGTTAACAAACTCTTTCCGAATAACATGAAACCGGAGAAATTTTGAATAACAGTAGGTTACCTCAACGAGGATATGCATATCCCCAACAATAAGAATATCATATTTCTTCTTGATAGTAGGAAGAGGAAATTCAAAACCTCCAATAGTGATTGTTGAAATTTTTCCAACATAATTGATACTGTGGACTTGAGGTTGTTTCCTCGGAAAGTGTATTGTCTGCTCATTACCATTAACATGAAAAGTGACATTGCCTTTCTTGCAATCAATAACAGCCCCTGCAGTATTCAAAAAGGGTCTTCCAAGAATAATAAACATACTATCGTCCTCGGGAATATCAATAATAACAAAGTCCATTAAAATAGTAACGTTTGCAACCACAACAGGCACATCCTCACAAATACCGACAGGTATAGCAGTTGATTTATCAGTCATTTGCAAATATATTTCAGTAGGTGTCAACTTATTCAAATCAAGTCTACGATATAAAGAGAGAGGCATAACACTAACACCGGCTCCAAGATCACATAAAGCAGTTTTAACATAGTTTCTTTTAATGAAGCATGGTATAGTTGGTACTCCGGAATCTCCTAGTTTCTTTGGTATTCCACCCTTAAAAGTGTAATTAGCAAGCATGGTGGAAATTTCAGCCTCCGATATCTTTCTTTTATTAGTAACAATGCCCTTCATGTATTTAGCATAAGGGTTCATTTTAAGCATATCAGTCAAACGCATACGCAAAAAGATAGGTCTAATCAGTTCAGCAAAGCGCTCAAAATCCTCATCATCCTTTTTCTTGGATGGCTTAGGAGGAAAATGCATGGATTTCTGAACCCATGGTTCTCTTTCTTTACTGTGCTTCCTAGCAACAAAGTCTCTCTTATCATAATGTTGATTCTTTGATTGTGGGGTATCAAGATCAACAGCAGGTTCAATCTCTACATCATTATTATTGCTAGGTTGAGCATCAACATGAACATCATCATTAACATTATCACTAGGTTCATGCTCATCACCAGATTGTGTTTCAGCATCAGAAATAGAAATATCATTGGGATTCTGAGGTGTGTCAACAACAGGTTCACTAGAAGCATGCAAAGTCCTATCATTTTTCTTTTTCTTCCTCTTAGAAGGACTAGGTGCATCAATATTAATTCTCTGAGAATCTTGCTCAATTATCTTAGGGTGTCCCTCAGGATACAAAGGTTCATGAGTCTTTTTACCACCTCTCGTCATAACTCTAACAACATTATCATTTTTTTATTATTTAATTCATTGAGCAAATCATTCTGAGCTTTAAGCACTTGTTCTACTTGAGTGGTAACCATAGAAGCATGTTTACTAATAAGTTTAAGTTCACCTTTAACTCTAGACATATAATCACTCAAGTGTTCAAGCATATCAGCATTACGTTTCAATTGTCTACCAACATAAGCATTGAAGTCTTCTTGCTTAACCATAAAGTCATCAAACTCATCCAAGCATTGCCTAGCAAACTTAGTAGATGGGATTTCACATTTATCAAATCTATAGAGAAAATTTACCTTTACTACCTGTGTCGGGTTATCAAGACCGTGTGTTTCTTAAATAGGTGGTAAATTCTTAACATCTTCAGCGTTAATACCTTTTTCTTTCATAGATTTCTTTGCCTCTTGCATATCTTCGGGACTGAGAAATATAATACCCCTTTTCTTCGGAGTTGGCTTAGGAGTTGGTTCAGGAAGTGTCCAATCATTTTCATTACTCAACATATTATTCAATAGCAATTCAGCTCGATCAACAGTTCTTTCCCTGAAAACACAACCAGCACAACTATCCAGGTAGTCTCTGGAAGCATTGGTTAGTCCATTATAAAAGATATCAAGTATTTCATTTTTCTTGAGAGGATGATCAGGCAAAGCATTAAGTAATCGGAGAAGCCTCCCCCAAGCTTGTGGGAGACTCTCTTCTTCAATTTGCACAAAATTATATATTTTCCTTAAAGCAGCTTGTTTCTTATGAGCGGGGAAATATTTAGCAGAGAAGTAATAAATCATATCCTGGGGACTACGCACACAACCAGGATCAAGAGAATTAAACCATGTTTTAGCATCACCCTTTAATGAGAATGAGAATAACTTAAGGATAAAGTAATAGCGAGTTTTCTCATCATGAGTAAACAGGGTGGCTATATCATTTAATTTAGTAAGATGTGCCACAACAGTTTCAGATTCATAACCATAAAAAGGATCAGATTCAACCAAAGTAATTAACTCGGGATCGACAGAGAAATCATAATCCTTATCAGTAATAAAGATAGGTGAAGTAGCAAAAGCAGGGTCATATTTCATTCTAGCATTCAAAGACTTTTCTTTAAGCTTAGCTAATAATTTCTTAAGATCAGATCTATCATTGCAAGCTAAGAAGTCTCTAGCAGTTTCTTCATCCATAACATAACCCTCAGGCACAATAGGCCATTCATATCTAGGGGTGAATCTTAATCATCACTTTCATCAATATTATCAGTTTCAATAATTTCATTTTCTCTAACCCTAGCAAGTTGTTCATCAAGAAATTCACCTAGTGGCATAGTATTATCAAGCATAGAAGTAGTTTCATCATAAGTGTCGTGCAAAGTAGAAGTGGCATCATCAATAACGTGCGACATATCAGAATGAATTGCAGGTGTAGGTGTCGCAAGTTTACTCAAAACAGAAGGTGAATCAAGTGCAAAGCTAGATGGCAATTCCTTACCTCCCCTCGTAGTTGAGGGAAAAATCTTGGTTCTTTGATCTTTCAAGTTCTTCATAGTGACGAGCAGATATAAATCCGAAGTGACTCAAAGAATAGAGCTATGCTCCCCGGCAATGGCGCTAGAAAATAGTCTTTATAACCCACAAGTATAAGGGATCGCAACAGTTTTCGAGGGTAGAGTATTCAACCCAAATTTATTGATTCGAGACAAGGGGAGCCAAATAATATTCTCAACTATTAGCAGCTGAGTTGTCAATTCAACCACACCTGGAAACTTAATATTTGTAGCAAGGTATTTAGTAGCAAAGTAATATGATAGTAGTGGTAACGGTAGCAAAAGTAATATTTTTGGTTTTATAGTGATTGTAACAGTAGCAACGGAAAAGTAAATAAGCAAAGAACAATATAAGAAAAGCTCGTAGGCAATGGATCAATGACGGATAATTATGTCGGATGCGATCCATCATGCAACAGTTATAACATAGGGTGACACAGAACTAGCTCCAGTTCATCAATGTAATGTAGGCATGTATTCCGAATATAGTCAAACGTGCTTATGGAAAAGAACTTGCATGACATCTTTTGTCCTACCCTCCCGTGGTAGCGGGGTCCTTTTGGAAACTAAGGGATATTAAGGCCTCCTTTTAATAGAGTACCGAACCAAAGCATTAACACATAGTGAATACATGAACTCCTCAAACTACGGTCATCATTTGTCACTTCGGGGTTAACGGATCATAACACATAATAGGTGACTATAGACTTGCAAGATAGGATCAAGAACTCACATATATTCATGAAAACATAATAGGTACAGATCTGAAATCCTGGCTATCGGGCCCTAGTGACAAGCATTAAGCATAGCAAAGTCATAGCAACATCAATCTCAGAACATAATGGATACTGGGGATCAAACCCTAACAACTAACTCGATTACATGATAAATCTCATCCAACCCATCACCGTCCAACAAGCCTGCGATGGAATTACTCATGCACAGCGGTGAGCATCATGAAATTGGTGATGGGGGAAGGTTGATGATGATGATGGCGACGGATTCCCCTCTCCGGAGCCCCGAACAGACTCCAGATCAGCCCTCCCGAGAGAGTTTAGGGCTTGGCGACGGCTCCATATCGTACAACGCGATGAATCCTTCTCTTTGATTTTTTTCTCCTCGAACACGAATATCTGGAGTTGGAGTTAAGGTCGATGGAGCATCAGGGGGCCCACGAGGTAGGGGCGCGCCCAGGGGGTAGGCGTGCCCCCACCCTCGTGGACAGGGTGTGGGCCCCTTGACGTGGATCTTTTTGCCAATATTTTTTATATATTTCAAAAATAATCTCCGTTGTTTTTCAGGTCATTCTGAGAACTTTTATTTCTGCACAAAAATAACACCATGGGAATTCAGCTGAAAACCGTCAGTCCGGGTTAGTTCCATTAAAATCATGAAAGTTAGAGTCCAAAACAAGGGCAAAAGTGTTTGGAAAAATAGATACGACGGAGATGTATCAACTAGTCATACAAATGCATCTTGATGTTACGTCCAACGCACATGCATCTTGCTAGTAAGAGTAGAAATATGAACATTTACAATAGCAAATATATATGATGTGAAAGTATATTCAATAATGAATCTAATGGTATTGATTTGTTATTGTATATGTTATTATTTCTGTCTATGAACTTTATCAAAGTTTACAAATTTTGACTTTGAGCAAAGTTAAAATGCGGAGTAAATAAAAACAGAGGGAGTACGCAGGGACTAGTATAATTACTACTGCCGGAACATGGTAAGTCGGACCCCTAAATGCAGGCATGGACTGGGCACACCTCAATTATTCTTTCAAACAGTCGGACACCTACATTTAGCACACCATCCGGCTACTTAATCAAGTGTTACACTTCACTACTTGAAAAGGAAAAGGGTGGTACCTTACCCAAAACCACCACACTTGGGGCTAGGGTAACAACTTGGTACTGTACCACATTTGAATCAGGGCACAAAAACCACTTATTTTGCGCCTAATGCGCAACGCGGAGCACTGACGCTCGAATATGGCTGGGAAAACAGGGAAACGGACATGTGGGGCACAACTTTTGGGATGACGTGGCGTAGACTAGTCCAATGGAGGAGCTGGCCGACGACCTCCTTGCCACCGACAATCGTTCATGTGGGTCGTGGGGGCCAGCAACGTGGCGCAACTCCTGGACAGGGCGACCACGGTGAGCGACACACTCATCGTCGCTAGACACGGTCGGTTTCAGTGTGCCGAGGGTGGCGTTAGTGCTGTGGCACGACCAGAAGATCAACACCCGGCTCATCCTCTGTCATATATTTATTGTGACGTAGATTGCCATGGTCTAGTAGCCAATCTGTTTGGTGAAATAGCTCTACACCGTTTTATACTCGATCTTTGTTCGATGGCTATGTGCTCGGCCTCATTGACTACTGAAACAGCCTCCATAATTTAGCACTCAAATCTGTTTGTTGAATTATCTTTAAATATATTTCGAAGATGTGGCCGACGGGCTCAACAACAACTCATCGAGGGAAAGGAATGATAATTATCACCATGAATTCTATTCATATCTTGGAAGAAGTCAAAATATTGCTGATGATTATGACACCTTCTGTCGAGAGGTTTCATGAAGATGTCATTGATTAATGACGACATCAAGCAAAAGGAGTGGTGAAGTGAAAGTTTACCGGAGCCACAGATAGGATTGCAAGCTCAAAATCAAAGTTGCCTTGCAAGGCAAACAATGAGATGTTGAAGGCTCGATGTAGCTTAGCACACTGTCGGGGTTGTGTTCCGAGGATGATAGACATAGGTAGCACGATCAACCTTTAGTATGACGATGATGATCTAGCCAACCGACTGGAAATGACATGATTGAGGATAAACTCATAAACAATGAATATTACAAGGAGTTGTTGAACCGCAGTGTGAACTCGATTCAGTTATCGGTGTTCTCGAGTACCCAACCACTCAGAACCCGGGGAAGAATTGGAATCAATGAGAATTAATAGTTGAAGAAACTCATAAGAAGTTATGTAGTTCCGTGATATTATTGAGATACCAGGGGTGAAACTCGAAGGTAGATCTGAATAGAGGTTAGACTAGTGTATTAATTTGTGGAAGACCAGCACTTTAACTTGTCTGAGAAATATGATCAAAGAAGAACAATATGTGCGGAACCACGATTGCAAATGTCCAAAACCCAGATATAAAATGAACGTATACCAAGGGGATAAGTAATTTTAAGAGAAGCTTCCATGATAAGATCTACATCATGTCCATGGGCATGAACACAAGGTTCAAGGTCGACTCCCACTTCTCCAATGCATATCATTTTATTTATTTCTCACTTTCGATGAAGTTGTAGTGTTGAAATGTTATCTGGCAAAACACCAGAAGAGTAAGACTCGTTAAAACTCGGGTTCAAACGGATTAGGGAAGGCATAGGTTCAACCCATAGGGGCATCTTAGGAACCTATTCCACAAACTTCAGGAATAAGTAACTCAAGCTCGGAGGTAGAGCATTGTTAGCAAAAAGCAAGGGATACAATTTACCAAAGGCATTATGTATCAGGAGAAGAACTCAAGGATTTGAGAATAGGCAGGAACGGTCAGATAATAATCCACCAGAGGATATGGCGGACCACCAAGAATCTGATGTGAGTATCGATGCTCAACCATAATAAGAAATAGTGCAAAGGCATCGGATTATTGAAATATCTGGATAATTTCAAAGCTTAAATACAAAGGAATTATGATTTCCAAAGCAGGGGATCAGAGGCAGAGGCTCTGCTCAAGAGATAATTGAGTTGAATCGACATAGATCGACAATCAATCAAGGTTTCATTTGTCGAGAACCAGCTCATGTTTGAACTGACATATGAGCCAAAAGGACGAATTTCATAAGGATCAACTGAAGATTGCGTGCATTCACACACATGCTGAATCAATAAGATCAGAAAGTCAACCACAACGGATTTCAATGGATATTGCAAGCAGGTAGTGAAGAACAAGAGCAATAAGCTACTGAGAATTTTGGGAGATCGAATAGTATTTCAAAGAATTTTAGGAAACACAAGAACAACTAGGGATGGTTGAATCCTTGATAAGTGTGAGGAATTACTCGTAGGTGTATTCATGTGGAAAAGAGCTACAAGGCAGTAGCTCAAAGGATTCTTAAGAAGTTGAAGAATAATTTGATGTATCTTGTAATAACAAGAGCAACTAGGAATGATTGTATGAACGGCAAGTGTATGTAGTTATCCATAGGGGTTTATCGATGGAAGGGAGTTGCAAAAGCGATGGGCACAAGGGTCTTGGAAAACATTGAAAACTATCTTTGGAATCTTCTAGTGAAGCAGGCGATCATCTGGATTGAGTGGCTCTCCGGGAGGAAGCAGTTACGAGAACCTAGAGTTGGAGTTAGTAAAATCTTTAATCCAAATAGAATAGAGATCAGAATCCCAGAGTAAATATGAGGAATAAAATATACTAATACCACCTAGTGGCGGTGTGGACCCGTAAGCCACACAGCCATGTTAGTAAAAACTTTTCAATGACAAGACTCAACTTCGGCCAAGGAGTTGGAAGGGGCTACCTACAAGCAGTTGGCTCTGATACCAACTTGTAACGCCCTCGATTCAATCGTACACTAATCATACACACAAGATATCACAACACAACTCTAGACACAACTAAAAATAATACAAACTTTATATTAAAATCCAGGGGCCTCGAGGGATCGAATACATTAGCTCGAATACACAAGAGTGAACGGAAGCAACAATATCTGAGAACAGACATAAGTTGAACAAGTTTGCCTTAAGAAGGCTAGCACAAAAGCAGCAACGATCGAAAAGGCAAGGCCTCCTCCCTGGGAGCCTCCTAACTACTCCAGGTCGTTAGTGGTCGTGACGTAGTAGTAGGCACCCTCTGGGTAGTAGTAGTCGTCAATGGTGTCGTCTGGCTCCAGGAATCCGTCATCTGGTCACAACAATCGGGTATGGGGAAAAAGAGGTGGCAAAGCAACCGTGAGTACTCATCCAAAGTACTCGCAATAATTACATCAGATCTAAACGAAGTATGCATCTGTATCAAGGGAATGGGTTGTATCTATGGACTAAACTGCAGAAAGCCCGAAGAGAAGGGGAAAGCCTAGCCTATCGAAGACTAGCATCTTCAAGCAGCTCCAAGCATCTTACAGCATCAGAAGAGATAAGAGTGGCATATTATAATATTAGTAAGTATGTTGTAACATCGCCCAGGGATCACTTCCTCGACTCCCTACGAGAAAACAATCCCGGAGCCATTGTAACACTAAAAAAATGATTTGGTTTTTATCAAATATTTTGTTTTATTAATTGGAAGGAGGTTATTTAAATCTTTCTTAAAGCCTCTCCTTCTCAAATCTTTTATGACTAATATGTCATGGGTTCTTTCCAACCTTGATTTTGGTCTTGAGGGTTTTTCATATTGGGTTGGCTCAACCCAAATGGTTTTTGGAAAGTTTTTACAATTCCTTCTATTAAAAAGAAATCCTATGGATTATGGATTTATTCTTTTCCCATTCAAACCTTTCTCTTTTTCCATGTCACATGTTGAACTCTTTCTTCCAAACCCACCTCCCTACTTTGGGTCAAGTCAAACATCCAATTCCATCAAGTTTCAACCTCTTTTAGATTTTATTTCTATTTGATTTATCCTCAAACATTTTTCTGTAATTTAGTTTGGACTCTTGGGATTTACAAAGGAAGTACCAGATCCTTTAAGTTTCTGAGCCCAAGAAAATTACCCCAACTAGTCCTTGTTACCCTCAACCAAGATCCATCAAGATCCACTGGTCCATAGTTCAAATTTTTCAAAATTTGCTTACTGCAAGTTTGGACCAGATTTGCCATTTTTGGTAAAATTCATTCTTTTTATTTTCCTAAAAATCTGAGATAAATCAGGCAGCCTCTAGATGCATCAAGAGACCACCTCACCAAGTCCCAGCTCCAGAAAAAAAATTCACATGCCTAAATCATTTCGTCGAACAGTTGGCGTGCACTGTTCTTGTCAAATTTAGAGTTTCAGTGTTTTGGTTCAGTCGTCAGTGTCGTTTTCTTCAGAACTTGGCGTCGATCTCGCCAGTGCGCACGTTGGCGCCTTGCTCCCTGCTCCCCCTTCTTATCCATCGCGTCGCACGGTTGCCTGGACGGTTGCGAGCGTCGGCGGTGAGCTGGGAGGGGTACATCGCCCCTGTGAGCGGCGACAGCAACATTCGCTGCTGCCGCCAGAGAGGCTCAGCGTGGAACAGCGCCGTCCAGCACCGCCCAATCCTCCAAGAGCCTCCGTGTGGCCGTCCCCTTCCCTGTACGTGCTGTAGAGACGTCGTCGTGGCCTGGAAAGCACAGAGCGCGCTCCCTGCCGCTGATGTGCCCGTGAGGCCGTTCCGTCGAGAGCTTGGAGTATCACCCAAGTCATACCAAGTTTAGCCCTTGAACGGAACTAGTGGACCAACACGATGATGCCCAAACACCTAGAACTCCAGCACGACCACTACCTCGCCGTAATCGCTCATCGGAGTTATCCCGTTCTCGGCAACCGCCTCGGGCCGGCTATAAATAGTGACCCCGAGCTCGTCCTCAACCCAGCACCTCCCCTTCTTCCCTCAGAACCTCACCACGCTCATCGGAGGGCCTCGGGAGAGTCTTCTTCTCCAACTCCGACCGCCCCGATCCGCTTCGGGCTCCGACACGATTCTCTCCGGTGAGGGCACCCCCACCTCCCAAACCTTGCCAGTAGCCTCCTAGTGCTCCCACTCTTCTGACCCTAGCCTCAATTTGGCGTCTGCAACCCTCCTCGGCGAGATCCACCACCGCCCGAACCACCGTCCGCCGGAGTGGAGGCCGCCGTCGACGTGGTGCTCGCCGACGACCAACTCCACCACCCACAGACGCGGAAGAGCTCCGTGAACCCATAGGTACTATCCATTTCCCCTACCTCACCGTGGATCGACGCCGGCGACCACCGCAATCCTCGAACGCCGGTGTGCTCTGTTTTCTTTTTCAAATTTTTAAACCTGATGGGTGGGACCCCCTCGCCAGCCCCTCCTCTTCTATTTAAAAGGTTTTTTGAAAGCGCCTTCGGGCAAAGTATGTTTTTCCTTTGGGCTGGCGTATTTTAACCGAAGTGTTTTCTGTTTTTCTAAACTAGCCCCTGAAAAGTTTCTGTTTCATCATAGATTAGTCCCTGGACTAAAACCTTTATAACTTTTAATCAAAAGATGATTTTGAGTTGATTCTTTTTCTGTCATCTTTATTTTTCTGTCTAGTTTTTTTATCATATTTATTTGAAAAATATTTGGAGCAATTTTTATGCATGCACGGTATTCACGTTAGTATCCGATTTTTTTATACCGAAGATACCGAAGGAGGTGACGGAACCGCAAACTTCACCGAGCTAGACTCCGACTACTCCAAACTAGGCAAGCATGTTTGAACCTTTGATATGATGAGTGTTTTGCATGTTTGCTTGAGTAGTTTCCTCATGGCATGTTTACATAAGCATTAGTGAATATTATATTGCATGCAAGGCAAGCTACAAGTGGACTTCTAAATATGATGTGTTCATATGATGGTGATATAACCTGATCATGTGGTGGCATGATAGTTGGTAAACTGGTATTGTTGAAGCATGCCAGTGTTATGTCAAACGTTTAACTCCAGTATTACCTTGGATCAAGTCATGTCCCATTCATCCCTTTTTTGTGCCGCCACGTGTCTTCTGCAAAGAATACGGTCTAGTCAGTTGCTAACCTCTTTCCTTGTACACACCAACTAGAGGGGCCGTGATGAGGGTTCCATGGCCCTGGATTAAAGCCCGTCATCCGGTCAGGGGGCATGGGTGTTTCCGGTTGGGACCGAGAGGGAGCACCCCTTAGAGCACGCGAATATAAATTTGATCCCATGCTACTCAAGGTTGTAGCCTCCCCGTCTTAGAGTTTTTCTTGAACGTTGCCTAGGGTGATCCCTGGCAACAGAATGTGGAATGGGTGTGTACTGGTTAGATGTGTTTCTTCTAAAACACTGTAAACGGAACTAGTCCTTTGTGACTACTGAAATCCGTTGGTTGTGGGTAAAGAGTACAAACTCTACAGAGTAAAAACCATCCAAGTAACCGTGTCCATGATCAAGGACTTTGATCAACATATCAGTGTCAGTCTCAGTGTCAGTCTCAGTGACAGTCTCCGGAGGATAAACATGAAACTGAGAGTGGTAATCCCGGCTGAAAGTTATTCCCGTGGACGGACTAACCAGTTTATTATTATGTACTGAGTATTTCTCTGGGATGATTTAAATTCATGAGCTACTTGAATTCGAATGACGAAATATAAGCCCTTCATGTGATGTCGCCCAGACATCGACAGTGGCATTCTTGTTATTTACTTTGGATATAAGCCCTTTATGTGATGTCGCTCAGACGTCTGACTGTGGAATTCCTGTTATTTGTTTTTGATATAAGCCATTTATGTGATGTCACTTAGACATCCGACTGTGGCATTCTTGTTATTTACTTTTGATATAAGCCCTTTATGTGATGCGCTTAGACGTCCGATTGTGGCAACCTTGTTATTTACTTTCATTATAAGCCCTTTACGAGATGTCACCTAGATGTCCGACTGTGGCACGTACTGTCATTTACATTTCAATATAAGCCATTTATGTGGTGTCGCCTTGACGCCCGGCATGTTAATTTATTTTTCCTTTGGGGGCGTCGCTTCAGACACCCGATCGACCTTCAGTTATTTTATTAGGATTTCGGGAGGACTACCGCCTGAATTGCTTTCATTTGTCATGCAGTGCAAATTTATTACCTGAGTGTGCATTAGTAATTTGCTCATGTGCATCATGTTTGCATTTGTTATATCTTATGTCCAAACTGTCTTGCAAGTTCAAAGTACTCATCTGGCTTGTTGATTTGGCCAGATGTTGACAAAGGCGATCTTATGGATGAAGAGTTCGATAGCGAGTCCGACGCCTAGAGGAGTCCCAGTCAGTCCCGTGCGATCCTGGAGTTGGTCACTTGTATTATATACGCTTCCGCTACCCTAATAAAATCATCGAGCCTCACTCCAATGCTTGATGAGCTGTAAGATTTGGAGTCATGTCACCCACTTCACTATGACATATCCACCACCACTTTTATTACGAGTCAGTAGTTATGCCACCATACTCCTTTGTGACATATCCGCCTTGATGTATAATATCGGCGTGCTTGTAATAAATTGTTGAGAAGCCTCAGCTCAACCTTGTAAATTATTTAGTACTTCTGGATTTCTGTATCAAGGATTTGTCTACCGCTAAAATGATTCTTCTGTATTGGTCAATACAAGGGTTGGCTTTTCAATAAATGTTTTATTGGAAAACCGGTCCTGACAACCTTAGTATCAGAGCGGGTTGACTGTAGGAAGCCACTAGGTGCGATCGCTAATCGGTTATTATCGTAATAAGTGCTTTTTTAACATTTTGCAATTGTGGCAATTTTCTGTTAGTCATCATAAATTTATGAATTAACTATCTGGAATTTTTGTCTACTTTTGTAGATGGCTGGCAGCGACTGTGAGTCACAGGTGTTCGCCAATGTACCTGAGGGATTTATCAAGCTCCTCGTCTCAATCACCAAGGTCGCGATCGAGCCATCGGCTCGTCCGGAGTTCACACTCTACCAGCACAAGCTCGGCGACAGTGTGTCTATGCACCAGGCCGCGGTGCAATTTAAGGGAGGACATTCTGAATCACTCCGCTTCCAATTTGTTGGAAGGGCCATGCCTACGGAGAGGCATGCCATGCAGATGGCTGCCCGTGAGGCAATAGCTCGTCTCCGGGATGCTCTTCCTTCGATGAAGACTCGTTGCTACCGCTACCTCCCATGCCATGTGCCATACACTTGTCACTATGCATTTGCTTGCACTAGGGGAGAGAGAGATGAGGCTATTGAGATGCTAGTTGAGTATCTCAAAGCTCTTGAGGCAGCGTTTGATAACCTCGTGGACGACTTTGTGGCTGCTCGTATTGGCTTCGTTCAGGGTTGTTCCGCCAACAGGAGGGAGCTCCTCCGTACAGCACCACCACTGACTTACATCTCTTCCTCAGCATCCTATGCACCTACCATCTTAGCCACCGCTCGCCGCATGCCTACCACTGAGGAGTTTGACCAAGTCATTGCTCCTACTCTAGTCAGTGTTGCACCACCTATCATGCCCGCACCATCTCCTCAAACCAGTACTTCGCACCTGGAGCCTATTAGTGAGGAGGAGGTTGAGTCTCCAGCATCACTGGGTCTTACCCTCGGCAGGCAAAGGGAAGTTTTTACCATATCCGACTGAGTGCGCCAAGCAGTTGTGCGATGTACCAACTTGTATGATATGTTTATATGTATATAGGTTTGGTGAGAAGTAGTTTGTGTGCGCATCATGTAGGAACTCGGAGAAGTGCACTAGCCTAAATTACATGTCAGGAAGGTGTACTCACATCCTGAGTGATGTATTGTATAATTATGGCTTGCGTGTAAGATATGTACTAAGCAGTCCTTCTCCATGCAAAATCAAGTATTTTTCTTGAAAAAAAATCGAGTTCTTAAAATTCTGCCTTTGCAAAAATTATTTATTTTTGCCACTCAGTTTTCTCATGAATTCTGCAAAAATACCCAAGAGTGGAAAATGCCTCGTCCCTGGACTCGTTCCATGCCAAGTCCGCCCGAGGAAAATTATGGTACCCAAACCAGTAACAATTTCACACAGGGGCAGTCAAGTCAGCAAGGCAGTAAAGCAGCATTTTCTCAAATATGCCGCCTTTATGAGCAAAGCCAGTAGCAGCATCAAGAAATGATGAACCATGTTATCAATATGGGAAATCACCGTGAACCATATCAGCAGCATTCCAAATTGTCTGAACTACAAAAGACACGTCCCCCAACGTTCTCTCACATTGATAAACCTCTTGAGGCCGATGATTGGCTTCGAGACATTGAAAGGAAGTTAATTATTGCAGAAAGTTCGGACCGTGAGAACGTACTTTATGCACCTCACTACCTTACTGGAGCAGCTGCATCATGGTGGGAACCCAATGAAAATAATATCACCTGGGAAGAATTTAAAGAAGGTTTTCATGGGGCACACATTCCCAGAAGTATTATGAAGATCAAGAAGAGGGAGTCTGATGACCTCAAGCAGAGAAGCATGACAGTGACGGAGTACAATAGTCAGTTTACTCAATTATCTCGTTATGTCAATGAAGAGCATATGACTGGCAATAAAAAGATGGAAAAATTTCTGGACGGTTTGGCACCAGCACTTAAATGCCAGCTGGTCGTACACACCTTTCCGGATTTCAAAATACTTGTGGACAAAGCTATTACATTGGAAAATGAGCACCGCAGCTTGGAGGATTTTCGCAAGCGCAAAAGGGACAAGACTACTCATGCTCGCAACAATCGAAACAAGACTGATTTTCAGAAAATTGGAGCAAACAAATCCCCAACCGGTGCTCCACGCCCAAACAAAAATTTCCATGCAAGAGACAAGGATTTTACATATCGCCCAGGCGTTACTTGCTACGCTTGTGGAGAGGAAGGACACTATGCCAAACAATGCCCAAAACCAAGAAACTCGGCCCCCAAGCCGAACAACAGTGGTAATAATTCAACACCCAAGCGTAACAACTTCAACCCCAATAAAAATCATAGGAAGGGTCACTTGAACCATGTGACCAAGGAGGACGCACAGAATGCCCCGGATATCATACTCGGTACGTTCCCTGACAACACAATACATGCCACGGTTTTGTTTGATTTTGGAGCTTCTCACTCGTTCATTTCAAAGAATTTTGCTTTGCAACATGATTTTTCGATGCTTCCCCTGGAAAAATCCATGACCATCAAGTCCCCCGGGATTAAGCAAGTCACTTAGAGTTACTGCCAAGGTGTGGTTATTGAGATTGAAGGACTAACGTTTCAGGCAAACCTCATTGTATTGGAAAATAAGGGACTGGATGTTATCCTAGGAATGGACTAGTTAACCACCAACAAGGGATTTATCGACTGCTTCAATCGGACTGTAATTCTTACTCATCATCACGGGAAGACAATAAAAGTTGCAGCTCAAGAAAGGCCAGTATCACGGCAACCAAGGTTGAACAAGGTGGACGTTTCGGAGTTAAGAAAAGTTCCAGTGGTGTGTGAGTTCCCTGATGTATTTCCCGAAGAACTACCAGGCATGCCACCAGACCAGGAAATAGAGTTCATCATTGAACTAGCACCTGGAACCACCCCCATTTACAAGAAGCCCTATAGAATGGCACCCTCCAAGTTGGTAGAATTAAAGAAGCAAATAAAAGAATTACTGGATAAAGGATTTATACGGGCCAGCTCCTCACCTTGGGGTTCACCAGTATTATTTGCCAAGAAAAAGGATGGGACACTGAGATTATGCATAGACTATCGAGCACTCAACATGGTCACCATCAAAAATAAATTTCCGATGCCATGGATAAATGATTTATTTGACCAGCTCGAACAAGCCAAAGTTTTATCAAAGATTTAAGGTCGGGGTATCATCAGTTAAAA
This sequence comes from Triticum dicoccoides, assembly GCF_002162155.2. Classification (NCBI taxonomy): domain Eukaryota; kingdom Viridiplantae; phylum Streptophyta; class Magnoliopsida; order Poales; family Poaceae; genus Triticum; species Triticum dicoccoides. Next base: position 497,104,832 of record NC_041386.1, on the reverse strand, counting down.
GTGCGGACAGAAGATATCCCTAAGACAGCATTCACCTCCAGATACAGATTATATGAATTAACAGTAATGCCGTTTGGACTAACAAACGCCCCCGCATATTTTGTCCATCTCATGAACAAAGTGTTTATGAAATTTATGGAAAAATTTGTTGTGGTGTTCATTGATGATATTCTGGTATACTCTAAGACACTAGAAGAGCATGTTGAACATCTCAGAATTGTACTGGGGGAACTAAGGAAACATCAATTATACGCGAAATTCAGCAAATGTGAATTTTGGTTATGACAGGTTGGTTTCCTAGGCCACGTATTGACTCAAGAAGGTGTCGCCGTGGACCCAGAAAAAGTCAAGGTTGTACTTGGCTGGAAACCACCAGCCAACGTAGCAGATGTACGAAGCATCCTAGGAATGGCTGGATATTACCGAAGGTTTATTGAGGGGTTCTCTACCATAGCAAAACCAATGACACAGTTACTCAAGAAGGATAAGAAATTTGTATGGACTAAATCTTGAGAGAAAAGTTTCCAAGAGCTAAAAAGGAAATTAACAACAGCACCAGTATTGGTTGTACCAGACATACACAAAAGTTTTGAAGTATATTGTGACGCATCCCGGAAGGGCCTCGGATGCATACTAATGCAAGAAGGCAGAGTAGTCGCATACGCTTCTCGGAAACTACGAAAGCATGAAGAAAACTATCCTACTCATGAATTGGAATTAGCAGCAGTCATTCATGCACTCAAAGAGTGGAGGCACTTTTTGCTTGGAAATCGTTGTAAAATATATACGGACCATAAAAGCCTCAAATATATTTTCACACAACCAGAACTCAATTTACGGCAACGGCGCTGGTTAGAATTAGTGAAAGATTATGACGTTGGCATTCACTACCATCCAGGAAAGGCGAATGTAGTGGCAGATGCTCTTAGTCGAAACCCCAGCTCGAGCAACGACAGTCTACAGAACTTGAGACCTGAATTTCAGCAGGAGTTCGCTAAACTCAACTTGGTGATGGTCACTGGAGGCAATGTGTCAAATTTGGAAATACAACCCACCCTAATGGAACAGATTAAGAAGGCTCAGCGTGGAAACCCCAGCATCGAAGGCATAAAAAGAAAAGTGAGTCTGAGCAAGGCCTCAAAAATTGTCATAGACGATGAGGGAATATTATGGTACGGAGACAGACTTTGCGTACCAAATATAGAGGACCTCAAACAGCAAATTCTAGCCGAAGGCCACACCGCTCCATATTAAATCCACCCTGGAGGAACCAAAATGTACAGGGATATTCAGGAAAAATTTTGGTGGCACGGTATGAAGAGGGATATAGCCACATTCATTGCATGTTGTGATTCATGTCAGCGCATTAAAGCCGAGCACCAAAAACCAGCAGGACTATTACAGCCAAACAGGATACCTGAGTGGAAATGGGACGAGATTGGAATGGATTCTATTGTCGGACTACCTCGGTCACGACACGGAAATGATGCCATATGGGTCATCACAGATACATTAACTAAGGTGGCACATTTCATCCCAGTAAAGACAACCCACACCACTCTGAAGCTTGCCAAACTTTATCTCTCCCGGATAGTTTGTCTGCATGGAATTCCAAAGACTATAATATCCGACAGGGGCACTCAATTCGTCTCTAAATTTTGGGATCATTTACAACAAGCTCTGGGAACTCAACTAGTATTCAGTACAGCATACCACCCCTAGACTGGAGGGCAAACTGAACGTGTGAACCAAATTCTAGAGGACATGCTAAGAGCATGTGTTCTCACCTACGGAACCAGTTGGGAAGAAAGCTTTCCGTATGCCAAGTTCCCATACAACAATAGTTACCAAGCCAGTCTACAAATGGCACATTTTGAAGCATTGTACGGGAGAAGTTGTCGTACCCCATTAAATTGGTCAAAAACAGGAGACAGTCGTATCTTTGGCCCAGACATGCTCAAGGAAGCTGAGGAGAAAGTTAGACTAATCAGGGATCAACTCAAGACAGCCCAGAGCCGACAAAAGAGCTATTACGATCAAAAACATCGTGAAGTCGGTTTTGAACCCGGTGAATATGTGTATCTACGAGTATCCCCTATGAGGGGCCTTCAATGATTCAAGGTCAAAGGAAAACTAGCACCATGGTTTATTGGACCCTTCTGTGTGGTTGCAAGAAGAGGCACAATGGCCTACCAGCTAGACCTACCCAAAGAACTGTCAAACGTCCACGACGTGTTCCACATCTCACAGTTAAGGAAATGTGTAAGCAACCCATAGAAACATGTATCTCATGAGAGCATTGACGTGCAACCATACCTCACCTACAGGGACATCCAATAAAAATATTGGAGGAGTCTGAAAGGAGGACCCGTCAGAAAACAATTAAGTTTTTCAAGGTTCAGTGGAGCAATCACACCGAGGATGAAGCAACATGGGAAAGAGAGGATTTCCTTCGGGCAGAGTACCCACACCTATTTGAGGATCAGCTGAAATCTCGGGGACGAGATTTTTCCTAAGGGGGTAGGTGTTGTAACACTCCAAAAAAAATTTGATTTGGTTTTTATCAAATATTTTTTTTATAAATTGGAAGGAGGTTATTTAAATCTTTCTTAAAGCCACTCCTTCTCAAATCTTTTATGACTAATATGTCATGGGTTCTTTCCAACCTTGATTTTGTTCTTGAGGGTTTTTCTTATTGGGTTGGCTCAACCCAAATGGTTTTTGGAAAGTTTTTACAATTCCTTCTATTAAAAAGAAATCCTATGGATTATGGATTTATTCTTTTCCCATTCAAACCTTTCTCTTTTGCCATGTCACATGTTGAACTCTTTCTTCCAAACCCACCTCCCTACTTTGGGTCAAGTCAAACATCCAATTCCAGCAAGTTTCAACCTCTTTTAGATTTTATTTCTATTTGATTTATCCTCAAACATTTTTCTGTAATTTAGTTTGGACTCCTGGGATTTACAAAGGAAGTACCAGATCCTTTAAGTTTCTGAGCCCAAGCAAATTATACCAACTAGTCCTTGGTACCCTCAACCAAGATCCATCAAGATCCACTGGTCCACAGTTCAAATTTTTCAAAATTTGCTTACTGCAAGTTTGGACCAGATTTGCCATTTTTGGTGAAATTCATCCTTTTCTTTTCCTAAAAATCTGAGATAAATCAGGCAGCCTCTAGATGCATCAAGAGACCACCTCACCAAGTCCCAGCTCCAGAAAACAAATTCACGTGCCTAAATCATTTCTTCGAAAAGTTGGCGTGCACTGTTCCTGTCAAATTCAGAGTTTCAGTGTTTTGGTTCAGTCGTCAGTGTCATTTTCTTCAGAACTTGGCATCGATCTCGCCAGTGCGCGCGTTGGCGCCTTGCTCCCTACTCCCCCTTCTTATCCATTGCGCCGCACGGTTGCCTGGACGGTTGCGAGCGTCAGCGGTGAGCTGGCAGGGGTACATCGCCCCCGTGAGCGGCGACAACAACACTCGCTGCTGCCGCCAGAGAGGCTCAGCATGGAACGGCGCCGTCCAGCACCGCCCAATCCTCCAAGAGCCTCCGTGTGGCCGTTCCCTTCCATGTACGTGCTGCAGAGACGTCATCATGGCCTGTAAAGCACAGAGCGCGCTCCCTGCCGCCGACGTGCCCGTGAGGCCGTTCCGTCGAGAGCTTGGAGTATCACCCAAGTCATACCAAGTTTAGCCCTTGAACGGAACCAGTGAACCAACACGATCATGCCCAATCACCTAAACCTCCAGCCCGACCACTGCCTCGCCGTAATCGCTCACCGGAGTTATCCCGTTCTCGGCAAACGCCTCGGGCCGGCTATAAATAGCGACCCCGAGCTCGTCCTCAACCCAGCACCTCCCCTCCTCCCCTCAGAACCTTGCCACGCTCATCGGAGGGCCCCGGGAGAGTCTTCTTCCCCAACTCCGGCCGCCTCGATCCGCTTCGGGCTCCGACACGATTCTCTCTGGTGAGGTCACCCCCGCCTCCCAAACCTTGCCAGTAGCCTCCTAGTGCTCCCACTCTTCTGACCCTAGCCTCAATTTGGCGTCTGCAGCCCTCCTCGGCGAGATCCACCACCACCCGAACCACCGTCCGCCGGAGTGGAGGCCGCCGTCGACGTGGTGCTCGCCGACGACCAACTCCACCACCCACAGACGCGGAAGAGCTCCGTGAACCCGTAGCTACTCTCCGTTTCCCCTACCTCGCCGTGGATCGACGCCGGTGACCACCACGATCCTCGGGCGCCGGTGTGCTATGTTTTCTTTTTCAATTTTTTAAACCTGACGGGTGGGACCCCCTCATCAGCCCCTCCTCTTCTATTTGAAACGTTTTCTGAAAGCGCCTTCGAGAAAAGTACATTTTTCCTTTGGGCTGGCGTATTTTTAACCGAAGCGTTTTCTCTTTTTCTAAACTAGCCCCTGAAAAGTTTGTGTTTCATCATAGATTAGTCCCTGGACTAAAACCTTTATAACTTTTAAACAAAAGATGATTTTGAGTTGATTCTTTTTCTGTCATCTTTATTTTTCTGTCTCGTTTTTTATCATATTTATTTGAAAAATATTTGGAGAAATTTTTATGCACGCACGGTATTCACATTAGTATCCGATTTTTTTATATACCATAGATACCGAAGGAGGTGACGGAACCGCAAACTTCGCCGAGCTAGACTCCGACTACTTCAAACCAGGCAAGTATGTTTGAGCCTTTGATATGATGAGTGTTTTGCATGTTTGCTTGAGTAGTTTCCTCATGGCATGTTTACATAAGCATTAGTGAATGTTATATTGCATGCAAGGCAAGCTACAAGTGGACTTCGAAATATGATGTGTTCATATGATGGTGATATAACCTGATCATGTGGTGGCATGATAGGTGGTAAGCTAGTATTGTTGAAGCATGCCAGTCTTATGTCAACCGTTTAGCTCCAGTATTATCATGGATCAAGTCATGTCCCGTTCGTCCCTTTTTTGTGCCGCCACATGTCTTCTGCAAAGAATACGGTCTAGTCAGTTGCTAACCTCTTTCCTTGTACACACCAACTAGAGGGGCCGTGATGAGGGTTCCATGGCCCTGGATTAAAGCCCGTCATCCGGTCAGAGGGCATGGGTGTTTCCGGTTGGGACCGATAGGGGGGCACCCCTTAGAGCGCGCGAATATAAATTTGATCCCATGCTACTCGAGGTTGTAGCCTCCCCGTCTCAGAGTTTTTCTTGAATGTTGCCTAGGGAGATCCCTGGCAGCAGAATGTGGAATGGGTGTGTACTGGTTAGATGTGTTTCTTGTAAAACACCGTAAATGGAACTAGTCCTTTGTGACTACTGAAATCCGTTGGCTGTGGGTAAGGAGTACAAACTCTGCAGAGTCAAAACCATCCGAGTAACCGTGTCCATGATCAAGGACTTTGATCAACATATCAGTGTTAGTCTCAGTGACAGTCTCTGGAGGATAAACATGAAACTGAGAGTGGTGATCCCGGCTGAAAGTTATTCCCGTGGACGGACTAACCAGTTTATTATTATGTACTGAGTATTTCTCTAGGATGATTTAAATTCATGAGCTACTTGAATTCGAATGACGAAATATAAGCCCTTTATGTGATGTCGCCCAGACGTCCGACTGTGGCATTCTTGTTATTTACTTTTGATATAAGCCCTTTATGTGATGTCGCTCAGACGTCCGACTGTGGCATTCCTATTATTTGTTTTTGATATAAGCCCTTTATGTGATGTCGCTTAGACGTCAGACTGTGGCATTCTTGTTATTTACTTTTGATATAAGCCCTTTATGTGATGTTGCTCGGACGTCCGATTGTGGCAACCTTGTTATTTACTTTCATTATAAGACCTTTTCGAGATGTCGCCTAGACGTCCGACTGTGGCACGTACTGTCATTTACATTTCAATATAAGCCCTTTATGTGGTGTCGCCTTGACGCCCGACTGTGGCATGTTAATTTATTTTTCCTTTCGAGGCGTCGCTTCAGACACCTGATCGGCCTTCAGTTATTTTATTAGGATTTCGGGAGGACTACCGCCTGACTTGCTTTCATTTATCATGCAGTGCAAATTTATTACCTGAGTGTGCATTACTAATCTGCTCATGTGCATCATGTTTGCATTTGTTATATCTTATGTCCAAACTGTCTTGCGAGTACATTCAAAGTACTCACCTGGCTTGTTGATTTGGCCAGATGTTTATGAAGGCGATCTTATGGATGAAGAGTTGGATAGAGAGTCCGACACCTAGAGGAGTCCCAGTCAGTCCCGTGCGATCCTGGAGTTGGTCACTTGTATTATATATGCTTCCGCTACCCTAATAAAATCATCGAGCCTCACTCCGACGCTTGATGAGCTGTAAGATTTGGAGTCATGTCACCCACTTCACTGTGACATATCCACCACAACTTTTATTACGAGTCAGTAGTTATGCCACCATACTCCTTTGTGTCATATCCGCCTTTATGTATAATATCGGCGTGCTTGTAATAAATTGTTGAGCAGCCTCAGCTCAACCTTGTAAATTATTTAGTACTTCTGGATTTCTGTATCAAGGATTTGTCTACCGGTAAGAAGGATTCTTCTGTACTGGTCAATACAAGGGTCGGCCTTTCAATAAATGTTTTATTGGAAACCGGTCCTGACAGCCATCATTTCCATTACATGCATCGGCATAAATTTCTAGTTGCACCAATTGGGATACAATCCGAGTGTATGTTATCGTAGGATATGCTATCGATAGATGTTTTCTTCCCTGCAGGGGTGCACCAACTTACCCACCACGCTCGATTAACTCCGTCCGGACACACTTTACTGGGTCATGCCCGACCTTGGCCAAACGAAACGCCGCAATCCGACCTAGGCTTAATAGAGAGGTCAGCACGACGGACTAAACCTATGCCCCCACGGGTCTTGGGCCATCGCCCCAGGAACTCTTGCATGTTGCGTGGGCGGCCAAAGCAGACCTAGCATCCCTTATACAAGGCGAGGCGTTCCAGTCCAACCCGACGCGCGCCGCTCAGTCGCATGACGTCTATTAAGATTCAGCTGATGCATATGACGCAAAACGCCCATACTATGCCCATGTGGTGGTTAGTGCTTGATGACCCCACAAGTATAGGGGATCTATCGTAGTCCTTTCGATAAGTAAGAGTGTCAAACCCAACGAGGAGCAGAAGGAAATGATAAGCGGTTTTCAGCAAAGTATTCTCTGCAAGTACTGAAATAAGTAGTAACAGATAGTTTTGCGATAGGATGAATTGTAACGAGCAACAAGTAACAAAAGTAAATAAAGTGCAGCAAGGTGGCCCAATCCTTTTGTAGCAAAGGACAAGCCGGAACAAAACTCTTATAATAGGAAAAACGCTCCCGAGGATACATGGGAATATCGTCAAGCTAGTTTTCATCACGTTCATATGATTCGCGTTCGGTACTTTGATAATTTGATATGTGGGTGGACCGGTGCTTGGGTGCTGTTCTTACTTGAACAAGCATCCCACTTATGATTAACCTCTATTGCAACCATCCGCAAGTACAACAAAAGTATTAAGGTAAACCTAACCATAGCATGAAACATATGGATCCAAATCAGCCCCTTACGAAGCAACGCATAAACTAGGGTTTAAGCTTCTGTCACTCTAGCAACCCATCATCTACTTATTACTTCCCAATGCCTTCCTCTAGGCCCAAATAATGGTGAAGTGTTATGTAGTCGACGTTCACATAACTCCACTAGAGGCTAGACAACATACATCTTATCAAATTATCAAACGAATACCAAATTCACATGACTACTAATAGCAAGACTTCTCCCTTGTCCTCAGGAACGAATGTAATTACTCACAAAGCATATTCATGTTCATAATCAGAGGGGTAATAATATGCATATAGGATCTGAACATATGATCTTCCACCAATTAAACCAACTAGCATCAACTACAAGGAGTAATCAACACTACTAGCAACCTACTAGCACCAATCCCAGACTTTGAGACAACAATTGGATACAAGAGATGAACTAGGGTTTGGAGATGAGATGGTGCTGGTGAAGATGTTGATGGAGATTGCCCTCTCCCGATGAGAGGAGCGTTGGTGATGACGATGGTGATGCTTTCCCCCTCCCGGAGGGAAGTATCCCCGGCAGAACAGCTCTGCCGGAGCTCTAGATTGGATCCGCCAAGGTTCTGCCTCGTGGCGGTGGAGTCTCGTCCCGAAAAGTTCCTTCCTATTTTTTTCTCATCGAAAGACTTCATATAGGAGAAGATGGGCGTCGGAGAGCCACCAGGGGGCCCACGAGGTAGGGAGCGCGCCCTAGGGGGGGCTCGCCCCCACCCTCGTGAGAAGGGTGTGGGCCCCCTGGCCTTCATCTTTGGCGAGGATTTTTCTTTATTTATTTTAAGATGTTCCGTGGAGTTTCAGGACTTTTGGAGTTGCGCAGAATAGGTCTCTAATATTTGCTCCTTTTCCAGCCCAGAATTCCAGCTGCCGTCATTCTCCCTCTGTCGTGGAATTGTCACGTCAGATGTCCTTAGTATCAGGACTTAGTCGCGAGGCCAACGCATCTATGTGGTAGCTTGAGAGGGGTTGAGTGGAATCGAGAGACGCAACACAAGACAGGGATTTAGACAGCTTCGGGCCCCGGGAAAGATCATCCGATAAAAACCCTACATGCTGTTTGAGGCTAGGTCTCATTATCATCACGAGGGAGTCGCCGTAAACCGGCTCTCCTCTTTGTGTCTAGCCCTAAGATTGTTTCTTCTTGCTTGTAGCTTGTCCCTCTTTGGGGAGCCCTGCCCCTCCTTATATATGTTGAAGGGGCGGGTTACATGTGGAGTCCTATTAGGATTAGGACTAGTCTCCCTTCTAATAAAAACCGGATACAAGTCCGGGTCTTCCTTGTAAAGTAAATATTCCTCACGCCTTTTCTCTTAAACCGACCCACCATAGCATGATCCGGCCTTCCATAAACCGCCCGTTGGGCCACCGGGTCTTGTCGCTCCTCTGACCCGCCTGCCGGATTACCAATGAACCGTAAACCGCCATGTCCAAGTGGGTTGCCAGTGAATCGCCAAACTCTAGCCGGGTCATACATCCGGCGGTTTATACCGCGGGGTATATCCCCGACATTAGCCCCCAGTTTAATTTGGATTCATCCATGTTAAACTGATCTACAACAAGAACAAATTTGTCGGGTTGTGCTTCGGTTTAAATATACTTGTAAGCCGGCACTTGATCATCCTTCAATCCTTGTCATTTCTTCCTTCCAAGTTAATAACCATCTTCATAATCAATTTGCTTGCAGAAGATATTTGTAAATAAAGAATCCATTTGAATCGGCCTTCAATGCTTTGACTTGACAAAAATATTAGTCTCTGAAATATTCAACTGATATCCAGCCGGCTTGAAGATCTAAAACTTGCCGGTTTATGATTACCACCATTGTCTGGTTATAAAAACTGATAATTCCGGGTCATGATTGTTGCCAACACCGGTTCATGATTGTTGCTAATGCCGGTTCATGATTATTGATGACGCCGGGTTACAAACACAGGGTCATAATGATTGGTGATGCCGGGTTAATCCAGTTTGCTCAAAACAGAGAATTTGAAAATAGTTCTTCGATAATAATATAATACCTGTAGCCCCCAAGTCTTGAGCAGAACAAAGTGATGGCTTAAGACTTGCTTCAATATAAATACTGCCACTTAAGAAGAAATCCATGTTGTTCATCCCAGTGACTAGTAAAAACTGAATACTCCATACTATGTAGCCCCCAAGTGCGGGTTATCATGCTTACAGCAACCTGGGACTTGCAATTGTCTTATACTCATAAAAACTTCAACCAGTGTAGCCCCCAAGAGCCGGGTCATTATGCAATAATGAGCAGGGACTTTGTAGGTATAATCATGTAGATTTGAGCAATGATGTGTAGCCCCCAAGGGCCGGCTCAGTAAGATAATATTGAGCTGGGACTTTAATATATACTTCAATGAAAATAACATCATATGATGTAACCCTCATCATAGGACTTGAATCCACGTCCACAACGTTAAGAGCCTTGTGTTTTACCAACTGAGCAGTGGACTCTTCAATATAATGAATCAAAAGCTTTGTACCTTCAACTGTTGACAGGAGCAATTGGTAGCCCCCAAGGGCCGACTCATTATAATGTGATGAGTCGGGTCTTCAATAATATGAGCAGAAAATTACTTTGCATTAGCCCCCAAGTGTCATGGTGCATGCTTGCAGCGACATGAGACTTGCATGTAATCTCAATTTGAATAATGTAGCCCCCAAGTGCCGGGTCGTGAGCCTGCAGCGACTCGGGACTATTCCTTCCATTGTAGAATAAATCATATCCTTTGATAAAATAATAACTGTTGTGCTAAAGCGACTTTCAAAACTCAATAATACCGGTTACTAATAACCATAAAAATCCAGCCATGTTGGCTATTCAAGATAATATAATCCGGTATGAAAAATTCATCCAATATCATAATGAAAATTCAGCCAAATTTGGCTATTTGAATAATATAACCCAATCATTTATAAGCGCATGATTCCAATGGCGCAATCCAAATATATACTGGCGACGTATAGTCCAAAGCCAGGCCGGTTTAATAAACTCCGGATAATTTCCCATCATATACTGGCGACTTATCGTCTTAAAACCAGGCCGGTTTAATAAACACCGGATAATTTATCATCATGCTTTATTCAACCTGTCTCTGCATACAACAAGTTTAAAGTGTCCTGGCGGTTTACCCCCGGACGGGTCATAATGCCCAACATATAACCCAGGTTTATAACCAAGGCTGCACTTAAGAATAATCAATGAAATATATCATACCTGTGATATTGAATCACATCATTGGTTTACCAATTTTTTTTGTAGTAAGAGTGATAACCCCAATCTTGAGTAATGATAACTCCTTTCATACTGTGTCGGTTGATGATAAACCATACCGGGTTGTGATAAACACCGGTTTAACCATATATAATACTGGCGACTCGTAGTCAAACCAGACTGGGCTGATAGTCTTCGGATTATAACTTGATCCTGTATTGACAACTTGTAATTGAAAGTCAAGCCGGGTTGATAAACACCGGTTTACTCCGTAATAGGATGGTAACAGAAAATCAAACCGGGCAGATGGCCTCCGGATTAAGATTTGACTGTGTTCCGTCAATTTGCAATTGACAGTTGAACCGGATTAAAATGTTGTTGGTTTAAAAAACGCAACAAAAATCAAATAACAGTTATGAAAAAATATGGAAGCAAAGGCAATGATAAGACCATTTGCAAAAAGAGGCTTTACTGAGCCGATCAGATGGTGTTACCATGGTCGGACACGACCAAGCTCCCAATAAGGTGTAGCTATGGTTCAAGTCAGCCAGGTCCCCAAATGATTCGTGGCATATATGCCAGATCAAGAGGCGTGGCAATGGTTCGGGTTCGACCAAGCCCCCAAGTGATTTTGTGGCCTTAGGCCGACCAAGAGGCGTGACTGGTTCAGACTTGACCATGTCCCCAAGTGATCTGGTGGCTGTCGCCTATCAAAAGGTGTCGCATTGGTTCGGACACGACCAAGGCCCCCAGTGATGTTATGGCACTAGGCCGATCAAGAGGCGTGGCTATGGTTCGGATACGACCAAGCCCCCAAGTGACCAATAATATGATAAGCCAATAAGGCATGATACCCATGTTTGGACCGCGCATCATGGCAGCAAGTCTTCTTTGGCACCCTTTAACTTTTTGCAAGAGATAAATCCTTCTTGAACCGGGATTTTGAATCGGATATTGAGAGCTTCAAGGATTTGTGGGAGACATCTTTCCCTTGAACCGGATTGTAAACCGGAATCTTCATTTTCAGCCGGAAATTTTCTGATGGCCTTTCAACTCGAACTTGCGAGAAGTTAATTCCTTTTTGAATCGGACATTTTTAAACCGGATTTGAGAGTTTGAGAGCTTTGTGGGAGAATATATTTCCCTTGAACCGGATTGTAAACTGGATACTTGAGAGCTTCAGTGAGACTGACTTCCCTTGAGCCGGATTTTAAACCGGAATCCTTTCTGATGATCCGGAACTTCTTCACTGAGCCGGGATTTTGTAACTGTTATATACTTTCTAAGACGGAAATTTTCCGACAGCCTTTAAATTTTCATAACAGTAGCCTCCGGGACCGGGTTATCTTTCCCTCCATCGTCCTGGGTTTTTAACTTTGCTGAAACTGGCAAGATTTGCTGAGTTATGTCATCGTAGCCCCCAAGTCTCAAAGGTGAATCGAGGAGTTGGCTTAAGATTCTCCATGTTCGACCGTGATATAAACTGGCATAACTTGTATATCATTGGTGTTGATAGCACGATGTGAATCCACAGAAGGTTGTGATGACTGCGGCGGGCTATAAATGATCCCGTATGAGCCATGTCAGCAACTCGGCCAATGGCTCCTTCCAACTGGCGATTTGAAGTTAACCAAACTATAGTGGCGGCGACTTGTGCGCCTGCCCATTGAACCATCCGGTGTAGACGGCGGTTGATAGTATATGACAATTTGCCTCCATTTTGAAAGAAAACCGGGCTACCCCAGCTGTGACTTGCTCATGCAGACAGGTGCGGCCTAGTATGTTGATGTGGACCAGGCCGCAATAAATGGACGGTAGAGACATCCACAATATTAGAGGTGGCTTGGACAGATGAACCGGCCACGGTGTTGTAAACCGACGCAGGCGAGTCAACCACATCGTTTTGATGTAGTGAACAATTGTCCTGCATCAACAATATTGCAGAGGCAAAGATAAACTGCTCTTTGACAAAAATAATATATGCCAATAAAATATATTTAAAATGGATATCACCTGATGTGTCAGGCCAGAAATAATCCGCCATGAAGTTGATGATCACTAGGTTAGGGTTGAAATTAATCACGGGTGAACCGGCTGTGGCGTCGTAAGCCAGTGCGGTCGGGCGAGGCAATCGCAGGAGCAGTAAGCCACTCAGACGCCGAGCCGGCCACGGGGGTGGACCGGTAAGTCGCCCGTCACATTGTAAGCCGGCACAGACGTGAACCGACCGCAAGGGCGGACGGGCAAGTCGTCCGTGGCGTTGTAAACCGGTGGAGGTGGGCGAACTCGGCCACATGCGCAGACAGATGTAAACCGAACATCGGGGGCGATTACTTGCACGCGTATCCGTCGAGCAACACGGCCCGAATGCGCTAGTGCAAAAATAATATTGGCGCGCACCCCTTTATGGCACCTTGGTAATGAATAATGGTCCTGCGAAAATTTACCACAGACCAAAGTAACTGTTCTTTGATGAAAACAATATATTTTAATAAAATAAACTTGGATGGATATCACCTGGCATTTTTTTGGACGAGGATGATCCGTTTATCGCAACAGAGGTGGCTCAGGCACTGGTCGCAACGGCGTAGTGGAGGCCAGCACTGTGGAGGTAATTTTTCAGAACGGTGCCTCAGGGACGAACGAGCGGCAGCTTAAGACTACTTGGCGAAGACTCAGGCAGCGGAGGTGGAGACCATTGACCCGCCGTGCAGCGGTCCCTTGTAGGGCCGGCTTTTGAGGTCGTGGGGGTGCAGACCAGCAGAACGGCCGATGGAGGCAAGGTGCTGCGGCTGGTCGTCGGTACAGGCATGTGCAAAATCGCAGATGCTGATTAATCTATATCTGATCTGATATGGCCCTTATCTCACGTAGCGTTCTCTTGGTTTTCTTTTCCTTGATCTCCGCATGGGTAAAGGAATCCCTTGCATGCAGGTTTTCTTTCCTACTTGGACGCAAAGTTCCTAGACAGCAGATGTTGACCGCTTGTACGTGGATAAGCCGCCCAAGGTTCTCCAAGCGTTTTTTTTGTCATGACTTGGACTGGAACTTGTACTCTGCTTTTTGTCTGAATACGTTATGCGCACGGATAACGACAACAGAAACCGGACCAATCTCAAGTAATTCAATGGATGTTTGGAGGTTTGTGCTGCTGATGATCTTCACGTGGAATAGAAAAAGTAGTGTACAAGACTAGTACTCCAGTACATAGCAAGCAGTAGTGCCTGATTTCCTCGGGGCAGCAGAAATTTTGTGGAACTCGGCGGATCGGACAGCAGCAGAAATTTTTGTCGGTCTTGATAGAACCTAGGATTTGACCGCTTGCAGGACTCGGTATCCAAACGAATTTAACCTGCTGTTGGTTTTGACAGATCGTGTCACGTCGGCGGCGGTGCACAGAAAATCAAACCCTAATTATTTTTCATCTCAATCTGATCTCTGCTATTCCAACCGCTTGTTGTGTAGATGATGTGGATCCTTTCGTACAGGTTTCGTTAATCCGGCACATCGCGAGCTTCTCAATCCTCAGAAAAGATCCCTCCAAGAACTCCACACCACCGTGCGCTTGCCCCATGGTGGGCGCCAACTGTCGTGGAATTGTCATGTCAGATGTCCTTAGTATCAGGACTTAGTCGCGAGGCCAACGCATCTATGTGGTAGCTTGAGAGGGGTTGAGTGGAATCGAGAGACGCAACACAAGACAGGGATTTAGACAGCTTCGGGCCCCGGGAAACATCATCCGGTAAAAACCCTACATGTTGTTTGAGGCTAGGTCTCATTATCATCACGAGGGAGTCGCCGTAAACCGCTCTCCTCTTTGTGTCTAGCCCTAAGATTGTTTCTTCTTGCTTGTAGCTTGTCCCTCTTTGGGGAGCCCTGCCCCTCCTTATATATGTTGAAGGGGCGGGTTACATGTGGAGTCCTATTAGGATTAGGACTAGTCTCCCTTCTAATACAAACCGGATACAAGTCCGGGTCTTCCTTGTAAAGTAAATATTCCTCACGCCTTTTCTCTTAAACCGGCCCACCATAGCATGATCCGGCCTTCCATAAACCGCCCGTTGGGCCACCGGGTCTTGTCGCTCCTCTGACCCGCCTGCCGGATTACCAATGAACCGTAAACTGCCATGTCCAAGTGGGTTGCCAGTGAATCGCCAAACTCTAGCCGGGTCATACATCCGGCGGTTTATACCGCGGGGTATATCCCCGACACCCTCCTTATGTAAACCTTGTAAAATAAGAGAGAATAGCCATAAGTATTGTGACATAAAGTGAAATAACAGTCCATAATGCAATAAATATCGATATAAAAGCATGATGCAAAATGGACGTATCAACTCCCCCAAGCTTACACCTTGCTTGTCCTCAAGCGAAAAGCCGATAACAATAAATATGTCCTCATGTTTAGAAGTAGAGGCGTCGATAAAAATAAAATACGGACATGAAGGCATCATGATTATTCTCATAACAGCAACATATATAGATTTTGTCATATGATTCCTTATGTTCAAGTGATGATCTATTCACAATGCAAAAGTATAAATCATAAACCTTATTGGGCTCCGACAAACTATAATCTCTGTCATTGAAGCACCAATTTATCATAACATCGGAAAGAGTCTATGTCAGAGCTAAAAAGCAAGTCCACATACTCAACTATCATTTAGTCCTCCATAATTGCTAACACTCACGCGATACTTGTGGTTACGGAGTTTTAATCGGACACAGAGAAAGATAGGGGCTTATAGTTTTGCCCCACAACCTTTTACCTCAAGGGTAATGTCAACATAATGGTTCATGCTCCCCTACATCCAATTAGATATATATATATATATATATATATATATATATATATATCATATTCTTTACAACATGCTGAGCTTGCCAAAGGATAAAATGAAAAAGAAAAGGTGAAGATCACCATGACTCTTGCATAAGGTAGAAGATAATAATAAAGGATAGGCCCTTCGCAGAGAGAAGCAGAGGTTGCCATGCACTTTTATGGTTGGATATATAAAATCTCAATGCGAAAGAACGTCACTTTATATTGCCCCTTGTGATATGGACCTTTATTATGCAGTCTGTCGCTTTTATTACTTCCACATCACAAGATCGTATAAAGCTTATTTCTCCCACACCAATCAATCATACATATTTAGAGCAATTTTTATTGCTTTGCACCGATGACAACTTACTTGGAGGATCTTACTCAATCCATAGGTAGATATGGTGGACTCTCATGGCAAAACTGGTTTAAGGGTATTTGGAAGCACAAGTAGTATTTCTACTTGGTGCTGAGAATTTGGCTAGCATGAGGGGGAAAGGCAAGCTCAACAAGTTATAGGATCCATGACAACATACTGTCGGATTTCGGGTTCCGGCAGACCCTTGAGGTTCGAACTCTGGGGTGCGCGCGAAGATTTCGCCTCCTACCTACCTGCACCCCTCCACCATGCTAGGATCTAAACTATGGGAAGAATAGCACAAGAGACACAGGGTTTATACTGGTTCGGGCCACCGATGTGGTGTAATACCCTACTCCAGTGTGTGGTGTGGTGGATTGCCTCTTGGGCTGATGATGATGAACAATACAAGGAAGAACAGCCTCGCGAGGGTCTGTTCTTGGCCGGGGCGATGAACTGCTGGGAGGAGTTCAGTCGCCTTTCTCTTCCTCTCTCTCTCTCTCTAACCGACCCCCCCCTTGCTATGTGGGTGGCTGGTCCTATTTATAGAGGCCCTGGTCCTCTTCCCAAATATCAAGCGGGAAGGGAGCCAACAATGGCGGGATAATTTGAAGGGGGATAGCAAGTATCAGCTATCCTGACAAAAGTAATCTTCGCCTGTGCAAAGCTCTGGTGATGACGCCGTCTTGGGCTCCACGGTGACCTCCGTCTCGTAGTCCTCCTGGTCTTGGTCTCGTTGCACCGAAATGGCAACCTTTGCCTGATGCCTCGGTACTCCGCGGCTGCGCTTGCCTCCTTTGCACCAAAGAGGAAAGGAGGACGCCGCGCGGCTGGCACCCGCCTGGCGCCCTGAGTTGTCATGGCTTGCGTCACGGGCACCTCACGAGGTACCCCACCTTGATTTCTCCGCCTCCTCGTGAGCCAGCCTGACGAGGCCGTGCTTGAGGAAGCTCCGCGTCGTCCGCCCCGCGAGGCTTGGCCCCTCGCGAGGGTCTTGGGTTTGTGTTGGTGAAGATGGGCCGTGCTGGGGCCCCCTTTGAGCCACGCCGCAGGCCGCAGGCAGGCAAGTCTGGGGACCCCGGTTCCCAGAACGCCGACAGTAGCCCCCGGGCCCAAGGCGCGCCCGGACTTGTCCGTGCAGGGAGGCGGAAGGGCGAGGGCGAAGCGCTGCGGGCCCTAACAGCCGGCGGCCTTGGGCGCCGCGTGGCGGTTGATTGGACGTGGGCGCCTTAGCAACCGTGTGAGTTGATGAAGGAGTGGCATCTGCCTAGGCTTTGCTTTTTTACTTTCTCCGGTTGCTGCTCAGATCCCCTTTCTTGCGCCTCTCCTTCCTTCCTCCAAAGTTTCCAGATCTACTCCGACCGCGTGACCTAGGAAGCCATGGCACCTCGTCAGTCCCCGGTCGTAGCTTGGTACTCGCCTGCCCTGGACTCGTCGAATGTGTCGGAGGCGAGCCTTGCCTGGTTGTGCCGGATGGCGGTGGCGCGGGGCATCGACAGGGCGAAGGTGTTCAAGGCCGGCTCCGCCACCCCTGAGGGTCAAGGGAGCACCTTCTATCCGCTCTTCGTAAGTGCCATTGCTGCTGGCTTGGTGCCTCCCTTCTCCGAGTTCTTCTTCTCTGTCCTTTGCCATTACAAGCTACAGGCTCTGCATCTCCACCCCAACTCCGTCCTTCTCCTGGCAATCTTCGCCTATTACTGCGAGGCTCACGTAGGGGTGCAGCCCTCAGTGGCCTTGCTGCGCCACTACTTCTACCTCCGGACCTCTCGCGGTACTGCTTTTGCGTGCGCGAGCTTCGTAGCGTACGGTGGCGCCATTGCCATCACGAACCCTGGGAAAAGGATTGAGGGCTTCAGGAGCAAGTGGGTCTTGGTAGATGCCGGGCGCATTCACCCTCGGCTGATCTTGCCCACGGAGCAGCCCACGAGCTCCAGCAATTGGGGCCGGGCGGAGCTCGAGGACCCCCGCGTGAAGCTGGTGTTGGAGAAGATGGACGCGGATCTGAGGCCGGCCAACATGGCAGTGGCGAAGCTGACCGGCGCGTCGTTGCTGAGGGAATTCCTGGAGCACTAGCTGGCTCCGCTCCGGCAGTACTCGCTCCCAATGTGGAGGCCCCATCCGAGCCCCGCAGCTTTGGCTAACGGAGATCTGGCCGCGGTCCTCCAATCTCTGGTCGGGGGCGATGTGGCGAGGTTGGTGGGTGCTCCTACGCCCCTGTTCCTCCGCGACAACTGGGAGCAGGTAGTGGAGTCCATGCCCGCCTTCAACGGGGATGGGCTCGTGCCCATGGAAACTCCCGAGGAACCGGTGGACGTGCCTTCCGACGACTCCAGCGAAGAGGAGGAAGGAGGGGAGCGGGGAAAAGGGCCTGACTCCGAGGCGACTGACGGAGAGTCGAGGGCTCCTCTCCCCCGGCGCAGGTCCCGTGTTCTCCACCTCTCTCCGAGCGATGCTGACGAGGATGACGATGAAAACGATGAAGAGCAGGACGGCGGGAGCTTGCCCCCGATCCCGAAGAAGGACAGGACCGGGTTGATCTCCCGAGGGTCTGCCCCAGCCCCAGGGCGGACCGCAGACGCACCTTCCGCCTCCAAGCTTCCCGAGGTTGACCCTTCCAGCCGGCTTTCAGGCTTCAAATTTGGCCAGAGGCCGCTTGAGCTCGCTGGCGATGACCCGTAAGCATTCGGTTCCTGTCTTTATCTCTTGTTCTGCTACTGAGGCTTGACGTCCGCATCTCTTGGATAGGCTGGCGCCCGCAGCAAAGAAGCCGAAGGGGGCTCCCGAGGTTCCATCCGTGGCAGCGCCTCTGCCCGCGAAGGAGAGTGACCGTGACGCACGGGCTTCTCCTGCCCGGTCGTCCTCGCGAGGCCTGGCTGACTCCGCCTGCTGCCGCGCAGCCGCCTTCTCCTCCTGCTGCCGCCACTACAGCTGTTGCCGCCACTACAGCCGTTGGGGCGCAGTAGGCTCCGCCTCAGGATGCTGTGGCCGCGCAGCCGCCTTCTCCTCCTACTCCACCGACTGCTGTCTCTCCGACTCCTTCTGCCGTTCTGGATCGTGTTGTCGCTGAGCTGGACCGACTGCGGCAGGATCTTCTTGGCGCCGACCCTCGCTTGGTGGCCGGGCGCTTGGAGCTGGCTTCCGGATGGGTTCGCTCCGACGCTTCGATTCAGGCGGCGCTGGTCCAGGCCTCGACGGCATGCGACGAGGAGAAGCAGGCCGTCCTTGAGGCGAAGGCTGCTCGTGATGCAGCCCTGGGGGAGGTGGTCGACGTCCGTGGTCGCTGCAAGGCACTGGAGGACAAGTTGCAAGGCCTGCGGGATCAGCTCGCGAAAGAGGTCCGCCTTCGCCAAGAGCAGGAAGAAGGCGTGAAGGCTCGCGAGGCGGCCGTCGAGGGCCGGGAGGCCAAACTCAGGAAGCGCCGCAACCGCCTAGGCGCGCTCGAGCAAGAGTTGGGGCGAGGAAGGCCGAGCTGGACGACAAGGCCCTGCTTCTTGCTGAGGACCGCGCGGCCTTCACGGAGTTGGAGGCGAGGGCTCGCTCCTCGCTGAGGATGCTTTACGACAGCGGCCTGGAGAGCCCGCTGGCTGGCGTCGAGGACGGCCCCGCCAAGCTGCTTCCCTTCCTGGTTCATGCTCTTGAAGATGTCGCCCTTGGCCTTGGCCCCACGGCCGAGGCCGAGGCGCGTGTCCTATCTTCTGCAGCACTGACGCGGGTCCTCACCCACATCTACCTTCGCGATCCTAGTGTCGACCTCGACAGCCTGCTGGGACCAATGAGCGGCGAGCGTGCCGCTGCCGCTGCTGAGGCCGTGAAGGGTCGCGCAGAGGCCCTGCTGGGGAAGTTCCGGGCCTTCAGCACCAAACCGAAGCAAGGCGCTGCCGACCCCGCTGCTCCATGAGGCGAAGCCACTCCGCGCTGCTCCACCATCGACAAGTGGCTCCGCTATGGCTCTTGTCCTGCTTTTAATTCCTACACATGTACCATGCCTCGAGGAGGCGCTCAAACTTGCGTTTGGTATCGAGATAACAGTGTGGACTGTAATGTTTTGCTTTTGAATTCCTTGAATTTACGCTTTTCCTTCCTACTTGCTTATGTTCTACGCTGGCAGAGCCCGGCCCCGCGCATACCTCACCCAGCATTAGCCCCGACCGAAAACCAGGACGGGACCAAAGGAGTGAGGGGCTACGTGACAAGTTAGGCTCCTGAGTCGCGATGCTCAGGAGTCCCCCTTGGCGCGCGAACAGCAAGTAGGGAGGTGTGATGTGGGTGTATCCACCGTTCTACGTCTGCAGAGCCCGGCCCTGCGCATACCTCACCCAGCATTATCCCCGACCGAAAACCAAGACGGGACCAAAGGAGTGAGGGGCTACGTGACCAGTTAGGCTCCTGAGTCGCGATGCTCAGGAGTCCCCCTTGATGCTCAAACGGCCTTCGTACCTTGGCTCTGCTCGGGGAGGGACGCGCGACGAACCAGGCCCGGGGGGTTGGCTGGGTGGCGTGCATCTGGGCGTGACCCAGGCGCAACCCCCGTGCCCAGCCCCCTCGAGCGGCACTCCCGAGGGGAGGCGTTACGATGAGGCTAGACACTGATCTCTGGGCTCCCTGAGGTTGATGCAGCCCGGGGGCCACCCTCAGTTATTTATCACCAGCGCGGAGCATAGTGCTACCGTATGTGTACGGGCATAGCCGCTCCTCGGCAGTGTCGTCAGCCAGCACGGAGCATGGTGCTTCCACTGGTACGTGGGAGGGGGGCCCCCTCCGGGAGGAGCCCCCGGGGCGTGTACAGCCCCACCCTGACACGTGGCTGGCACGATAGGGCCTGGCGAGGTGTATCTGGGCACCCGTGAGCCAGCGCGGGACTCGCGGGGCCCTACTCTAGGCGGGTTGCTCCTGGCACTGGGCCTTACCTTGTGATGTGTCCCTGCAAATTTGGTTAGATGCTTGCACTCTACGTCCTCGGGTCCCGGCCCTCGAGCTGGTCTCAGCTATCGCTGGTATGCTAGGTCGCGATGCCATGGACAAGGCCAGAGGGTGAGGGCTGGAGAGCCAGTAAGAGCCCTGAGTCGCGATGCTCAGGTACCCCCCCTTTAACGTGCAAGTGGTCGGCATGGAGAAGAAGAGGTGCCGTGGACCGGCATCGAATAATCATGCATGGTGGGTTTAACGCATAATTGGAAATAAATGCAGATGGGATACATGCCACTGGGCCTGGCCCGAGCGGCTTGGGGATCATGCGGCCTGAGGGGCGCCCCCAACAAGGTAAGCTAACGACACGAAAATAAAAAGGGATACATGCCACAGGGACGGACCCACGTGGCCTGGGAATAATGCAACCCTGGGGGGGCGCTCCCAGTTGGAAGTGAAACTAGAGAGATGTCACCTGATAATGTTGAGGACGAATGAGTGTTGGTGTAGCAGACTCGGTGGGCTGCGGGAGCCGATCCTCACGAGCCCCCAGGCCCAGGGGCCTCGGGAGGCTCCGGAGGCGCTGGCGGCTCCTCGCGGGCCATCTCCATCTCTGCCAGGACTGCGGAATGCCTGGCCTCTCGTGCCTCCGCGATGCCCCTCATGAGGCACTGGTACATGTCAGCCGCGCTCGGCAAGCCGTAAAGCATGCGAACGTAGCTGTGGGTGGGCCTCCGCAGCGCCCCACTCACGAGGGCCAGAGGTGCTCTAGGGAGGAGACTTGGTTGAGCCCTGGTACATCAATGCAGACGCGCAGCCCGCCATCCTCGCCTGGATGGGGGGCCACTGCTGGTAGGCGACCGCCGCCTCTCATGACTCTTGACTCATGTAGCTCTTGAATGGCCTTGCTGATGAACTCCTGAGGGTCTGGATCTCCTTGCCTTGCTCCTTCTTGAGGGAAACGTGCTTCGAAACACGCCTCCAGGTGGTGCCCAAGCGCCTCCCTCGTGACCCTAGCTAGGTCGGCGGCCCTCCAGGGGAGAGCCCCCGTGCCCTTCCTGAGGAGGGCGCTGGGCGCGCTTTCCTATGCGATGGAGGGAGGTTTCCCCTGGGCAGGCGCGGGCCCGGAGGGGCCTGCCTCCTGAGGGGCCAGGCCGGACGACGTCTTCTTCTTCTTGGGGGCGGTCTCGGGAGGCCTCCTGCTTCCACGATCCGGGTCTTCCAGTGATGCGGCCTCAAAGGCTCGCTCCAGGGAACACACCGCGTCCTTCTCTTCACAGGGCACCGTGATGACTCCGCCGCTTCCTGGCATCTTGGGGACGTTGTAGCCGTGGTGGGTACCCAAGGATGGCGTTGTACGGTAGGCGAATGTGGGCGACGTCGAAGTCGATGAGCTCGGTGCGGTAGTTGTCGCGTGCCCCGAAGTTGACAGGGAGGCGGACATGCCCAATCGGGACCGTGGAGCCGTCGGTGATACCGGAGAAAGGCTTGGTTGGCTGAAGCTGGCTGTAGGGCACTTGGAGGTTGTTGAATGTCTCCATGGACAGGACGTTCAGCCCTGCCCCACCATCGATGAGGGTCTTGGTGACCACCACGTTGCTGATAATTAGGGAATAAAGCATCGGGAGGACTCCGGCTGTAGCCGCACACTTGAGCTGATCTGCTGAGCTGAACGTGATGGCGCACGCCGACCACCGAGAGGGCGCGTGGCTTTGAGCCTGGGGAGGACTGCGTTCACTTCGCGGGCAAACTGCTTGAAGATGCATTGAGAGGCGGGGGCTTGTGCTCCACCCAAGATGCAGGCGATCGCGCGCGGCTCCTGGAAGCCCCCAGCCTCCTCGTCCTGGTGACGGTCCTCGTTTCTCCTTGGCTGCAGCGGCAGCGGTGGGAGGCCTGCGTTGCCTTGCGGGCGATCCTCGCGAGGCTGATCCCTCCAGCCTCCCTCGCGAGGCGGGTCTTGCCAGCGATCCTCGCGAGGTTGATCGCGCCACCCCTGGCGCGGGCCATGGTCTTCCCAGCGTCCTGTGTTCCTTCCTCCTCCTCGGCCGTAGCCCCGGTCACCGCGGTCAGGGCGACGGCCGATCCTTCCTTCACGCACGGCTCGGAGCTCTTGATATTCGTTGGTGTTGTGGGTGTGGAGGTCGTGGTACACAAAGTACCGGCTGCCCTTGGAAGGTTCGGGCTGATCTCTGCCTCACTTGGTGTCCGTTTCTGCTGCGAGCACGGCAGCCCCCTTGTGCTTCACATCCTTGGCCTTGAGCTTCTTCTCCTCTGGGTCTGCGGCAGGCAGCTCGAGGAAGGAAAGACGCCCTTCCTCAGCCCTGGCGCACTTGTTTGCCAAGTTGAACAGCTCCAAGGAAGTGCACAGGTCTTCATGCATCACCAGCTCCTTCTTCATCTTGACGTCGCACGCCGTCAGAGAAGGCCGAGACGATGGCCTCCTCAGTAACCTTGGGAATCTTGAGGCGTGCGTTGTTGAAGCGCTGGATGTACTTCTGCAGGGTCTTCCCGGACTGTTTCTTGATGCGGCGCATGTCGCTCACGGCGGGTGGCCGGTCGCGAGTGCCTTGGAAGTTGGCGATGAAGCGGGTGCACATCTCGTCCCAGGAGGAGATTGTGCCTGGGGCCAGGTTCAGGAGCCAGGTGCGGGCTCCGTCCTTGAGCACCATGGGAAACCAATTTGCCATGACCTTCTCGTCTCTGTTGGCAACTTCAATGCCCAGCTCATAGAGCTGGAGGAACTCCGCAGGGTCGGTCGTGTCGTCATAGCGAGGAGGCAGGTCTGGCTTGAACTTGCCGGGCCACGCGATGCTGCGTAGTTCGGTGGTGTAGGCGCGGCAGCCTGCTGTGGCCACGGGAGGCCATGGGTGACGGAGAGCCTGGTCTTGCATGTCCCCAGGCGTGGCAGCTGAGAGCAGCGCGGGGTCTCGACGCGCGGGAGCAGGAGCATGGTCGCGACGTGCTAGAGCAGGGAGCGCCCGGGCAGCTTCTTACGGGCGAGGGACTTCTTGGCAGCTCTGTTCTTGCTACGCTGGCACCTGACAGAGCGGGTTCCGCCTAGGGGCCACGCGCCTTGGAGCCATGGCGTCTTCTTGAGGAGGAGGCGGCCGGGGCGCCGCCGGAGCCTCGTCGCCCGCGCGGGGCGGGGTGCGGTGCAGCGGAACGGATGGCGCGGAAGATCCCCCTGCGGCGTAGACGAGCTCGGCGACGCGGTCGAGCCATTCTTCGTAGACGTCATCAACGGGGCGGTAGCGCAGGAGCTCATTTGCCGCGATGAGCGCAGCTCGAGCCTCCATGGGCGCGCGGAGCGCGCGGGACGAAGATCCGGCTGGGGTGAGCGAGGGAGTTGCGGTGCGGCCATCTTGGCGCACGGATGGATGCTGAGACGATGCTTGTTGTTCGTCCCCCGCCAGGCCGGTGGCGGCGTTGATGGCAGGTGACGGGGAACGGTGAGGACGCCCGCTGACAGGGGCCGTCTGGGCGACGCGGGAAGCGAGGGCGGCCCGGCGCTCCGCGCGGGCCTGACGAGCGTCAGACATGGGCGCAATGGTCGGAGGAGAACAGGGTGATGGAAGACGAGTCACGGTGCACCCCTACCTGGCACGCCAAATGTCGGATTTCGGGTTTCGGTAGACCCTTGAGGTTCGAACTCTGGGGTGCGCGCGAAGATTTCGCCTCCTACCTACCTGCACCCCTCTGCCACGCTAGGATCTAAACTATGGGAAGAACAGCACAAGAGACACAGGGTTTATACTGGTTCGGGCCACCGATGTGGTGTAATACCCTACTCCAGTGTGTGGTGTGGTGGATTGCCTCTTGGGCTGATGATGATGAACAATACAAGGAAGAACAGCCTCGCGAGGGTCTGTTCTTGGCCGGGGCGATGAACTGCTGGGAGGAGTTCAGTCGCCTTTCTCTTTCTCTCTCTCTCTCTCTCTAACCGACCCCCCTTGCTATGTGGGTGGCTGGTCCTATTTATAGAGGCCCTGGTCCTCTTCCCAAATATCGAGCGGGAAGGGAGCCAACAATGGCAGGCTAATTTGAAGGGGGACAGCAAGTATCAGCTATCCTGACAAAAGTAGTCTTCGCCTGCGCAAAGCTCTGGTGATGACGCCGTCTTGGGCTCCACGGTGACCTCCGTCTCGTAGTCCTCCTGGTCTTGGCATCATTGCACCGAAATGGCAACCTTTGCCTGATGCCTCGGTACTCCGCGGCTGCGCTTGCCCCCTTTGCACCAAAGAGGAAAGGAGGACGCCGCGCGGCTGGCACCCGCCTGGCGCCCTGAGTCGTCATGGCTTGCGTCACGGGCACCTCACGAGGTACCCCGCCTTGATTTCTCCGCCTCCTCGTGAGCCAGCCTGACGAGGCCGTGCCTGAGGAAGCTCCGCGTCGTCCGCCCCGCGAGGCTTGGCCCCTTGCGAGGGTCTTGGGTTTGTGTTGGTGAAGATGGGCTGTGATGGGCCCCCCCTTTGAGCCACGCCGCAGGCCGCAGGCAGGCAAGTCTGGGGACCCCGGTTCCCAGAACGCCGACACATACTTTATCTCAAATATAAGAAAGACATAACTCATTATGTTGTCTTCCTTGTCCAACATCAACTCTTTAGCATGTCATATTTTAATGAGTGCTCCCAATCATAAAAGATGTCAATGATAATATATCTATATGTGAAAACCTCTCTTTCCTTATTACTTCCTATTAATTGCAACAATGACCAAAGCTATGTCTGCCAACTCCCAACAACTTTTAATCATCATACTCTTTCTATGTGAAGTCATTACTCTCAATAAGATCAATATGAATGTTTTCTTTCTTTTTATTCTTTTTCTCTTTCTTTTATTCACCCAAGATCATGGCAAAATAATCAAGCCCTTGACTCAACACTAATCTTTATTATATATAGCTCACGGACTCGATTACAAACAGAGATCATAAAGCAAAACTCAAAACTAGATCATGCCATAAACTTTATTATACTAGATCAAGATACTACTAATAGGATCGACCTAAGAAAAACGGTAAAGATAGGAGTTGTGATTGTGATACGATACCGGGGCACCTCCCCCAAGCTTGGCAGTTGCCAAGGGGAGTGCCAATACCCATATGATTATGTCTCCTTGGTTGGTGAAGAAGGTGGCAGTGACGGATAATTGCACATCGAGCGTAAGAGGTCCTCCAGCTTGCAAATAATGCCCTTGAGTGCAACAATATGCTCCTTCAACAAAATATTTTCTTGTGAGAGATACTTGTTTTGAACACGAGCTAACTCAATCATCTTGAAAGCTTCGATCTCAGTTGGGGTAAGAAGGTTATGATCAATTTGAAGGGTGTCTTTTGCTGCTGGAGCTTGATCCTCCTTGGCCTTCTTGATCCTTTCATCCTTGTTGACCCTCGTGGGTTCTTCCCTCTTCAGATCTATCTTCATTAGCCAAGCATCGTTGCCACCAATGTTGGAGGAGGGAGACGAGATGATGCCTAGCCTGGAAAACCCTGACAGAAAACAGCTCGAAACAAGAACAGAGGAGGTTTGCGTGATACGGGAGTCAAAACCTTCGGGAGAATATATAATGAATTTTTAACGACCAAAATACGTATCGTGCAAGAAAACGGAGTCCGGAAGGCACACGAGGTGCTCACGAGGTAGGGGGCGCGCCCAGGGCGGTAGGGCGCGCCCACCACCCTCGTGGAGCCCTCGTGTCCTTCCCGGACTGCTACTTATTTTTCTATTTTTTCTAAATATTCCAAAACGGAGAAATATTGCCTTAAAAATTGTTTTGGAGTCGGTTTACTTACCGTACCACATACCTATTCCTTTTCGGAGTCTGAAACGGTCTGGAAAGTGTCCCTTATACATTCCTCCGGGGTTACGGTTTCAATAATATTGGTTTCAACATTTATGGGATTACCTGAGATATAATGTTTAATTCTTTGACCGTTTACCACTTTCGGATTTGTGCCCTCGAAGTTGTTGATTTTTATGGCACCGGAACGATAGACCTCTTCGATAACATAGGGGCCTTCCCATTTAGAGAGAAGTTTTCCTGCAAAAAATCTTAAACGAGAGTTGTATAGCAATACATAATCACCTACATTAAACTCATGCTTTTGTATCCTTTTGTCATGCCATCTTTTAACTTTTTATTTAAACAACTTGGCATTTTCATAAGCTTGGGTTCTCCATTCATCAAGTGAGCTAATATCAAATAACCTCTTCTCACTGGCAAGTTTAAAATCATAGTTGAGCTCTTTAATAGCCCAATATGCCTTATGTTCTAGTTCGAGAGGTAAGTGACATGCTTTTCCATAAACCATTTTATACGGAGACATACTCATAGGATTTTTATATGCATCATCAAGTTTTTTGGACCAATTCTTTCTAGACCTATTAACAGTCTTTTGCAAAATTAATTTGAGCTCTCTATTGCTCAACTCTACTTGACCACTAGACTGAGGGTGATAAGGGGATGCAATTCTATGATTAACATCATATTTAGCAAGCATTTTACAGAAAGCACCATGAATAAAGTGTGAACCACCATCAGTCATTAAATATCTAGGGACTCCAAACCTTGGGAAAATAACTTCTTTAAGCATTTTAATAGAAGTGTTATGATCAGCACTACTAGTTGGAATAGCTTCTATCCACTTAGTAACGTAATCAACAGCAACTAAAATATGTGTGTATCCATTAGAGGAAGGAAAAGGTCCCATATAATCAAAGCCCCAAACATCAAACAGTTCAATAACAAGAGAATAATTCATAGGCATTTCTTGACATCTACTAATATTACCAATTTTTTGACATTCATCACAAGACAAGACAAACTTACGGGCATCCTTGAAGAGAGTAGGCCAATAAAAACCAGATTGCAATACCTTATATGCAGTTCTATCTCCAGCGTGGTTTCCTCCATAAGACTCGGAGTGACACTTGAGTAGGATCTGTTCCTGTTCGTGCTCAGGTACACAACGTCTAATAACACCATCTACTCCTTCTTTATAAAGATGTGGGTCATCCCAAAAGTAATGTCTCAAGTCATAGAAAAACTTTTTCTTTTGCTGGTATGTGAAGCTAGGTGGTATAAATTTAGCAACAATATAATTAGCATAATCAGCATACCATGGAGTACTACAAGAAGTACTTATAACATCTAATTTTTCATCAGGAAAGCTATCATTAATAGGTAGTGGGTCATCAAGAATATTTTCTAACCTAGACAAGTTGTCTGCAACGGGGTTCTCAGCTCCCTTTCTATCAACAATATGCAAATCAAATTCTTGTAGCAAGAGAACCCATCTAATAAGTCTAGGTTTAGCATCTTTCTTTTCCATAAGATATTTAATAGCAGCATGATCAGTTTGAATAGTTACTTTAGAATCAACAATATAAGATCTGAACTTATCACAAGCAAATACAACTGCTAAAAGCTCTTTTTCAGTAGTAGCATAATTTCTTTGAGCATTGTCTAGAGTCTTACTAGCATAATGAATAACATTTAATTTCTTATCAACTCTTTGCCCTAGAACAGCACCTACAGCATAATCTCTAGCATCACACATAATTTCAAAGGGTAAATTCCAATCAGGTGGTTGAACAACAGGTGCAGAGACTAATGCTTTCTTAAGTATTTCAAATGCTTCTACACAATCATCATCAAAGACAAATGGTATATCTTTTTGCAATAAATTAGTCAGAGGCCGAGAAATTTTTGAGAAGTCCTTAATGAACCTCCTGCAAAATCCGGCGTGACCAAGGAAACTGCTTATACCTTTGATGTCCTTGGGACATGGCATCTTTTCAATAGCATCAACCTTGGCTTTATCAACTTCAATACCTCTTTCAGAAACTTTGTGCCCCAAGACAATACCTTCATTAACCATAAAGTGGCACTTTTCCCAATTCAAGACAAGATTAGTTTCTTCACATCTCTGCAAAACTCGATCAAGATTGCTCAAGCAATCATCAAAAGAGGAACCATAGACGGAAAAGTCGTCCATGAAAACCTCACAAATCTTTTCACAAAAGTCAGAGAATATATCCATCATGCATCTTTGAAAGGTAGCAGGTGCATTACATAAACCAAAAGGCATACGTCTATAAGCAAAAGTACCAAAAGGGCATGTAAAAGTAGTCTTTGATTGATCTCTAGCCGACACAGGTATTTGAGAGAAACTACAATAACCATCTAGAAAGCAATAGTGTGTATGTTTGCATAATATTTCTAGCATTTGATCAATAAAAGGTAAGGGGTAATGATCTTTTTTAGTAGCTTTATTTAATTTGTGGAAATCAATTACCATCCTATAACCTGTGATAATTCTTTGTGGAATCAATTCATCTTTATCATTAGGAACAACAGTAATACCTCCCTTCTTAGGGACACAATGGACAGGAATTACCCACTCACTATCAGCAACGGGATAGATTATACCTGCCTCCAGAAGCTTTAGTATTTATTTTCTTACCACTTCTTTCATTTTAGGATGCAAACGTTGTTGAGGATCACAAACTAGTTTGGCATCTGCTTCCAAATTTATTTTATGTTGACATAGAGTGGGACTAATGCCCTTAAGATCATCAAGAGTATATCCAATAGCAGCACGGTGCTTCTTCAGAGTTTTCAATAATCTTTCTTCTTCATGCTCTGAAAGGTTAGCACTAATAATAACAGGATATATCTTCTTTTCATCAAGATAAGCATATTTAAGATTATCAGGCAAAGGTTTAAGCTCAAACACGGGATCACCCTTGGGTGGAGGAGGATCCCCTAAGATTTCAACAGGCAAATTGTGTTGCAACATAGGTTCATGTTTAAAGAATACCTCATCTATTTCCCTTCTTTCATTCATGAACATATCATTTTCATGGTCTAGCAAATAGTGTTCTAAAGGATCACTAGGAGGTACGGCAATAGAAGTAAGACCGATAATTTCATCCTTACTAGGTAATTCTTCCTCACGATGTTGTTTACTAAATTTAGAGAAATTAAACTCATGAACCATATCATCCAAGCCAACAGTAACAACATTCTTTGTGCAATCTATGGTAGCATTGACGGTATTTAAAAAGGGTCTACCAAATATAATGGGACAAAAGCTATCTCGCGGAGAAGTAAGAACAAGAAAATCAGCAGGATATTTAGCCTTCCCACACAAGACTTCAACATCTCTAACAATTCCAATTGGTGCAATAGCATCTCTATTAGCAAGTTTAATAGTAGCATCAATATCTTCTAACTCAAAAGGTGCAATTTCATTCTTAATTTCTTCGTATAAGTCAATAGGTATTACACTAACACTAGCACCCATATCACATAATCCATGATAACAATGATCTCCTATTTTAACAGAAATAACAGGCACGCCTACCACAGGTCTATGTTTATCTTTAGCACAAGGTTTAGCAATTCTAGCAGTTTCACCTTCGAACTGAATAACATGCCCATCAATATTATTAGACAAGAGATCTTTAACAATAGCAATATTAGGTTCTACTTTAACTTGCTCAGGAGGTGTATAAGTTCTAATATTGCTTTTACGAACAACAGTTGAAGCTTTAGCATGATCCTTTATTCTAACAGGGAAAGGTGGTTTCTCAACATAAGAAGTAGGAACAATAGGATCATTATAAGTGACAGTCTTTTCTTCAACTTTAATAGGTGCGGCTATTGGAAGTATGCCCTAGAGGCAATAATAAAATGGTTATAATTGTATTTCCTCGTTCATGATAATTGTCTATTGTTCATGCTATAATTGTATTAACCGGAAACCATAATACATGTGTGAATACATAGACCACAACATGTCCTTAGTAAGCCTCTAGTTGACTAGTTCGTTGATCAATAGATGGTCATGGTTTCCTGACCATGGACATTGGATGTCATTGATAACGGGATCACATCATTAGGAGAATGATGTGATGGACAAGACCCAATCCTAAGCCTAGCACAAGATTGTGTAGTTCGTATGCTAAAGCTTTACTAATGTCAAGTATCATTTCCTTAGACCATGAGATTATGCAACTCCTGGATACCGTAGGAATTCTTTGGGTGAGCCAAACGTGTATCTCCGAAAGTGTCTGTTGGGTTGGCACGAATCGAGACTGGGATTTGTCACTCTGTGTAAAGGGAGAGGTATCTCTGGGCCCACTCGGTAGGACATCATCATAATGTGCGCAATTTGACCAAGGAGTTGGTCACGAGATGATGTGTTACGGAACGAGTAAAGAGACTTGCTGGTAACGAGATTGAACAAGGTATTGGGATACCGACGATCGAATCTCGGGCAAGTACTATACCGATAGACAAAGGGAATTGTATACAGGATAGATTGAATCCTTGACATCGTGGTTCATCCGATGAGATCATCGTGGAACATGTGGGAGCCAACATGGGTATCCAGATCCCGCTATTGGTTATTGGCCGGAGAGTTGTCTCGGTCATGTCTACATGGTTCCCGAACCCGTAGGGTCTACACACTTAAGGTTCGATGACGCTAGGGTAATAGGGAAAGTATGTACGTGGTTACCGAATGTTGTTCGGAGTCCTGGATGAGATCCCGGACGTCACGAGGAGTTTCAGAATGGTCCGGAGGTAAATATTTATATATGGGAAGTCCCGTTTTGGTCACCGAAAAAGTTTCGGGTGCTATCGGTAACGTACCGGGACCACTGGGAGGGTCCCGGGGGTCCACCAGGTGGGGCCACCAGCCCCAGAAGGCTGCGTGGGCCAAGTGTGGGAGGGGACCAGCCCCGGGTAGGCTGGTGCGCCACCCACCAAGGCCCAAGGTGCAGGGAGAGTGGGAGGAGGCAAACCCTAGGTCCAGATGGGCCTTAAGGCCCACCCTAGGGCGCCCCCCTCTCTCCCTCTCCCCTCTGCCCGCCACCCTAGATGGGATCTAGGGCTGCCGCCCCCCCTTGGGGAGGGAACCCTAGAGGGGGCGCAGCCCCTCCCCTCCCCCTATATATACTTGAGGTATGGGGCTGCCCAATACATGTGATTTGATCTGTCTCTTGGCGCAGCCCTACCCCTCTCCCTCCTCGTCTCTCGTAGTGCTTGGCGAAGCCCTGCTGGAGTACCGCGCTCCTCCACCATCACCACGTCGTTGTTCTGCTGCTGGACGGAGTCTTCCCCAACCTCTCCCTCTCTCCTTGCTGGATCAAGGCATGGGAGACGTCACCGGGCTGTACGTGTGTTGAACGCGGAGGCGCCGTTGTTCGGCGCTTAGATCGGAATCGACCGCGATATGAATCGCTGCGTGTACGACTCCACCAACCGCGTTCTTGTAACGCTTCCGCATTGAGATCTTCAAGGGTATGAAGATACACTCCTCTCTCTCGTTGCTAGTCTGTCCATAGATTGATCTTGGTGACACGTAGGAAATTTTTTGAATTTCTGCTACGATCCCCAACAGTGGCATCATGAGCTAGGTATATGCGTAGTTTCTATGCATGAGTAGA
Source organism: Triticum dicoccoides (assembly GCF_002162155.2). NCBI lineage: Eukaryota > Viridiplantae > Streptophyta > Magnoliopsida > Poales > Poaceae > Triticum > Triticum dicoccoides. The sequence goes on along the minus strand of NC_041386.1, from coordinate 497,072,445 downwards.
ACACAAGTTGTTGTGGGCGTCGATTTTGTCAATTTACTTGTTGTTACAATTCTTATCTTGATTCGGCGGCATCGTGGGATGAAGCGGCCTGGACCGACCTTACACGTACTCTTACGTGAGACAGGTTCCACCGACTGACATGCACTAGTTGCATAAGGTGGCTAGCGGGTGTCTGTGTCTCCCACTTTAGTCGGATCAGATTCGATGAAAAGGGTCCTTATGAAGGGTAAATAGAAATTGGCATATCACATTGTGGTTTTGGCGTAGGTAAGAAACGTTCTTGCTAAGAAACCTATAGCAGCCACGTAAAAATTTGCAACAACAATTAGAGGACGTCTAACTTGTTTTTGCAGCATATGTCGTGTGGTGTGATATGGCCAAAAAGGATGTGATGAATGATATATGTGATGTATGAGATTGATCATGTTCTTGTAATAGGAATCACGACTTGCATGTCGATGAGTATGACAACCGGCAGGAGCCATAGGAGTTGTCTTAATTTATTTATGACCTGCGTGTCAATGAAAATGCCATGTAATTACTTTACTTTATTGCTAACCGTTAGCCATAGTAGTAGAAGTAGTAGTTGGCAAGGCAACTTCATGAAGACACGATGATGGAGATCATGGTGTCATGCCGGTGACGAAGGTGATCATGCCGCGCCTCAAAGATGGAGATCAAAAGGCGCAAGATGATATTGGCCATATCATGTCACTTTATGATTTGCATGTGATGTTTGTCATGTTTACATCTTATTTGCTTAGAATGACGGTGGCATAAATAAGATGATCCCTCGCTGAAATTTCAAGAAAAGTGTTCCCCCTAACTGTCCACCGTTGCGAAGGTTCGTTGTTTCGAAGCACCATGTGATGATCGGGTGTGATAGATTCTAACGTTCGCATACAACGGGTGTAAGACAGATTTACGCATGCGAAACACTTAGGTTGACTTGACGAGCCTAGCATGTACAGACATGGCCTCGGAACACGGAAGACCGAAAGGTCGAACATGAGTCTATAGTGGATACGATCAACATGAAGATGTTCACCGATGATGACTAGTCCGTCTCACGTGATGATCGGACACGGCCTAGCTGACTCGGATCATGTATCACTTAGATGACTAGAGGGATGTCTATCTAAGTGGGAGTTCATTGAATAATTTGATTAGATGAACTTAATTATCATGAACATAGTCAAAAGGTCTTTGCAAATTATGTCATAGCTCACGCTTTGGTTCTACTGGTTTAGATATGTTCCTAGAGAAAATTTAGTTGAGAGTTGACAGTAGCAATTATGCGGACTGGGTCCATGAACTGAGGATTGTCCTCGTTGCTGCACAGAAGGGCTATGTCCTTAATGCACTGCTCAGTGCGTTGAACCTCGAGCGTCGTCTGTAGATGTTGGGAAACATCTGACATACACGTTTTGATGACTACGTGATAGTTCAGTGCGTAATACTAACGGTTTAGAAATTGTTGCACCAAAGACGTTTTTAAAACGTCGCAGAACATATGAGATGTTCCAAAGACTGAAATTGGGATTTCAGACTAGTGCCCACGTCAAGAGGTATGAGACCTCTGACAAGTTTCTTAAGCCTGCAAACTAAGGGAGAAAAGCTCAATCGTTGAGCATGTGCTCAGATTGTCTGAGTACTACAATCGCTTGAATCGAGTGGGAGTTAATCTTCCAGATGAGATAGTGATGATTCTCCATAGTCATTGCCACCAAGCTATTGGAGCTTCATGATGAACTATAACATATCAGGGATAGACATGATGATCCTTGAGCAACTCGCGATGTTTGACACCGCGAGAGTAGAAATCAAGTAGGAGCATCAATTGTTGATGGTTAAACCACTAGTTTCAAGAAGGGCAAGGGAAAGAAGGGATACTTCATGAGACGGCAAATCAGTTGCTGCTCTAGTGAAGAAACCCAAGGTTGAACCAAACCCGAGACTAAGTGCTTCTATAATGAGGGGAACGGTCACTGAAGCAGAACTACCCTAGATACTTGGTAAATGAGAAGGCTGGCAAGGTCGACAGAAGTATTTTGAATATACATTATATTATTGTGTACTTTACTAGTACTCCTAGTAGCACCAGGGTAATAAAAACCGGTTCGGTTGCTAAGTGTTAGTAACTCGAAATAAAAGGCTATGGAGACTAGCTAAAGGTGAGATTACGATATGTTGGAAGTGTTTCCAAGGTTGATGTGATCAAACATCGCGCGCTCCCTCTACCATCGGGATTGGTGTTAAACCGAAATAATTGTTATTTGGTGTTTGCGTGGAGCATAGACATGATTGGATTATGTTTATCGCCACACGGTTATTCCTTTAAGGAGAATAATGGTTACTTTTTTTATTTGAATAATACCTTCAATGGTCTTGCACCTAAAATGAATGGTCTTGTTTATTTGAATATTTATATATGGGAAGTCCCGTTTTGGTCACCGAAAAAGTTTCGGGTGCTATCGGTAACGTACCGGGACCACCGGGAGGGTCCCGGGGGTCCACCAGGTGGGGCCACCAGCCCCAGAAGGCTGCATGGGCCAAGTGCGGGAGGGGACCAGCCCCAGGTAGGCTGGTGCGCCCCCCCACCAAGACCCAAGGCACAGGAAGAGTGGGAGGGGGCAAACCCTAGGTCCAGATGGGCCTTAAGGCCCACCCTAGGGCGCCCCCCTCTCTCCCTCTCCCCTCTGCCCGCCACCCTAGATGGGATCTAGGGCTGCCGCCCCCCCTTGGGGAGGGAACCCTAGAGGGGGCGCAGCCCCTCCCCTCCCCCTATATATACTTGAGGTATGAGGCTACCCAATACATGTGATTTGATCTCTCTCTTGGCGCAGCCCTACCCCTCTCCCTCCTCGTCTCTCGTAGTGCTTGGTGAAGCCCAGCTGGAGTACCGCACTCCTCCACCATCACCACGCCGTTGTTCTGCTGCTGGACGGAGTCTTCCCCAACCTCTCCCTCTCTCCTTGCTGGATCAAGGCGTGGGAGACGTCACCGGGCTGTACGTGTGTTGAACGCGGAGGCGCCGTTGTTCGGCGCTTAGATCGGAATCGACCGTGATCTGAATCGCTGCGTGTACGACTCCACCAACCGCGTTCTTGTAACGCTTCCGCATTGCGATCTTCAAGGGTATGAAGATTTACTCCTCTCTCTCGTTGCTAGTCTCTCCATAGATTGATCTTGGTGACACGTAGGAAATTTTTTGAATTTCTGCTACGGTCCCCAACAGCAGCTACTTTTACTTCTATGGGAGGATGATATTTAAACCACTTCTCCTTAGGGAGATCAACATATGTAGCAAAAGATTCACAGAAAGAAGCTACTATCTCAGAGTCAAGTCCATATTTAGTGCTAAACTTACGGAAAATATCGGTATCCATAAAAGATTTAACACAATCAAACTTAGGTGTCATACCTGACTCCTTACCTTCGTCGAGGTCCCAATATTCAGAGTTGCGTTTAATTCTATCCAATAAATTCCATCTGAATTCAATAGTCTTCATCATAAAAGAGCCAGCACAAGAAGTATCAAGCATGGTGCGATTGTTTTCAGGAAGCCGAGCATATAAATTTTGAATAATCATTTCTCTTGAGAGCTCATGATTGGGGCATGAATATAACATTGATTTAAGCCTCCCCTAAGCTTGAGCGATGCTTTCTCCTTCGCGAGGCCATAAATTATATATATAATTGTGATCACGATGAACAAGATGCATAGGGTAATACTTCCGATGAAATTCCAATTTCAATCTTTTATAGTCCCATGATCTCATATCATCACATAGCCTATACCATATTAAAGTGTCTCCCTTCAAAGATAAAGGGAAGGCCTTCTTCTTAGCAACATCATCGGGTATACCTGCAAGCTTAAATAATCCACAAACTTCATCCACATATATTAAGTGCTCTTCAGGATGCTTTGTTCCATCTCCTGTAAAAGGGTTAGCTAGCAGTCTTTCCATCATACCCGAAGGAAATTCGAAAGGAGTTTCATTTTCAATAGGTTCAGTAGGTTGAGGAGCAACTCTTTGCTCTACTGTACGGGGTGAAGATACCCCGAACAAGCCCCTCAGAGAATTACTTTCCATAGTAACAAGTGACAGTAAATTTCAGCACACTATATAAATTTTTCCTTACCAAATTCCACCTACCAAAGGCACTACACTCCCCGGCAACGGCGCCAGAAAAGAGTCTTGATGACCCACAAGTATAGGGGACTATCGTAGTCCTTTAGATAAGTAAGAGTGTCGAACCCAACGAGGAGCAGAAGGAAATGATAAGCGGTTTTCAGCAAGGTATTCTCTGCAAGTACTGAAATAAGTAGTAACAGATAGTTTTGCGATAGGATGAATTGTAACGAGCAACGAGTAACAAAAGTAAATAAAGTGCAGCAAGGTGGCCCAATCCTTTTGTAGCAAAGGACAAGCCGGAACAAAACTCTTATAATAGGAAAAATGCTCCCGAGGACACATGGGAATATCGTCAAGCTAGTTTTCATCATGTTCATATGATTCACGTTCGGTACTTTGATAATTTGATATGTGGGTGGACCGGTGCTTGGGTGTTGTTCTTACTTGAACAAGAATCGATTAACCTCTATTGCAAGCATCCGCAACTACAACAAAAGTATTAAGGTAAACCTAACCATAGCATGAAACATATGGATCCAAATTAGCCCCTTACGAAGCAACGCATAAACTAGGGTTTAAGCTTCTATCACTCTAGCAACCCATCATCTACTTATTACTTCCCAATGCCTTCCTCTAGGCCCAAATAATGGTGAAGTGTTATGTAGTCGACGTTGACATAACACCACTAGAGGCTAGACAACATACATCTTATCAAAATATCAAACGAATACCAAATTCACATGACTACTAATAGCAAGACTTCTCCCTTGTCCTCAGGAACGAACGTAATTAATCACAAAGCATATTCATGTTCATAATTAGAGGGGTAATAATATGCATATAGGATCTGAACATATGATCTTCCACCAATTAAACCAACTAGCATCAACTACAAGGAGTAATCAATGCTACTAGCAACCTACTAGCACCGATCCCGGACTTTGAGACAAGAATTGGATACAAGAGATGAACTAGGGTTTGGAGATGAGATGGTGCTGGTGAAGATGTTGATGGACATTTCCCTCTCTCGATGAGAGGAGCATCGGTGATGACGATGGTGATGATTTCCCCCTCCCGGAGGGAAGTATCCCCGGCAGAACAGCTCTGCCGGAGCTCTAGATTGGATCCGCCAAGGTTCCGCCTCATGGCGGTGGAGTCTCGTCCCAAAAAGTTCCTTCCTATTTTTTTCTCATCGAAAGACTTCATATAGGAGAAGATGGGCGTCAGAGAGCCACTAGGGGGCCCATGAGGTAGGGGGCGCGGCCTAGGGGGGGCGCCCCCCACCCTCGTGAGAAGGGTGTGGGCCCCCTGGCCTTCATCTTTGGCGAGGATTTTTCTTTATTTATTTTAAGATACTCCGTGGAGTTTCAGGACTTTTGGAGTTGCGCAGAATAGGTCTCTAATATTTGCTCCTTTTCCAGCCCGGAATTCCAGCTGTCGGCATTCTCCCTCCTTATGTAAACCTTGTAAAATAAGAGAGAATAGCCATAAGTATTGTGACATAAAGTGAAATAACAGTCCATAATGCAATAAATATCGATATAAAAGCATGATGCAAAATGGGCGTATCAGTGCTATCAGGCCAGAGGCCCCTCGGATCAAATATCCAAATCGTAGTGGATTAGGAACGCGCAGTAACGAGCAGAGACCCACGACCGATGTGACCTCGTCACCTCGTCTCGAGGACTCGCGGCAAGGGCTAAGAATGCCCGACCACCCCTCGTAATTATCTCGTGGGCACCTTCCAGGTCAACCCGACTCCACATCACTCGCAATTAAGCTCGCGCGGGTACCTCTCGGTGCCAACCCGTCTTTAGTAACATGGTTCAGTGTAAAGTCATAGTAACCATAGTAACCGTGTGTCTAACACCAATGGGAACCCTGAGGAATCACCCTCGATGGAATTCCATCTGATGTTATCGTCAAGGTGAACGAAGGAGGAATCACCCTCGAGGTCCACTCTTGAGGAGTTGCACGACAGTGTCATTATCGGGAGTGGAGAAGGAGGAATCACCCTCGATGACCATAACCGATGAACTAACCTACAAGGTTAACATCAGAAGTGCTGATGAGGTATCACCCTCGGCACTCGATAGTAACCCAGTAGTGTCGAGCAACTAAGGGGAAAGTGATGTGCGGTGCCGGGGCCTAGTCTTCGATCCCGTTAATCGGGTCTTCTGATAATCCAGCGGGCAGTTGAGACAAAGTGGGGGGTCTCTGATGGGTCTCTACCCAGCCTATACTAAACAGTTTAGGATAAGCAGGTAGGTAACAACAGCAGGTTACAATAAACAGGCTATGCAGTAGAAATAGGATAACAGTAATAGCAGCAGATTCTAATGCAAGCATAAGAGAGAAGGGAATGGGTGATATTGGAATGCTCAAGGGGGGGTTTGCTTGCCTAGTTGCTCTGGTGAGGAGGGGTCGTCGTCAATCTAGTCAATCACGGGGGTATCGGCAGCGGTCTCGGGGTCTACCGAAAAGAAGTAACGGAGGGGGAACACAATAAATAACAAAGCAATCAAAGCATCACAAAGCATAACATGGCAATACGCGGGGCTAGGGGTGACCTAACGAAGTACTAGGTTCCTTGTGTTCGGCATTTACCGGACAAACGAAGGAGAGGGGACGGTTCCATGTTTGCAGGGTTAGAGGTGTGTGACAGCTACAAGGAGGGTGCCAACAGATTCACCTCGTTTTTCTGATCGTTTTTCATATATAAAACATTTCCATCCGAGTTACGATTTATTTTCTATTAATTTCCAAAATTTTAAACAATTTCTAGAATTTCTATATTTATTTTAAATTCGAAATTAAATAGACAAAAGTTATGTGTACATACTGTGAGCTAGCCACATTGCCTTACAGGTGGGGTCAGTGGGCCCTGTTGACCGCCCAGTCAACGTCCAGTCAGCAGTCAAATAGTTTGATGGTTGACTTGGTCAAACTGATAGGAGGGACCCGCATGTCATAGACTGCTAGTTTAAGACCATTTAATTATTTACTTAACTAATGGAGGTCCACATGTCATAGCCACAAAGGCAAAAGCATTTTAACTGATTTAATTAGGGGTGGAGGGGTTAGCTCTGAGCTAGTATAAGACCAATTTTAAACAAGGGCTAGCCAAGAGAGGATGAACTACGCACGCAAAAAGCACCAGTACAGGAGCACGTCGTGGCCGTCGGCCTGGCCAGCAGGCACGAACTGCGCGAGCAGTGGCCGGGCGAAGGTGGGCGCTGGCAGAGGTCCTGTGACGACGTGCACACGCGGACGGCGTAGGGGCACGGGCGGCTGTGATGTGGCGCAACAGCTAGCAGCAAACAGAGCGGCAGGGCGCCAACGGCTTAGCAAAAAAACAGTAGCAGCATAGCGAGAGCAGCAGCAGTCAACGAGCAGCAAAATTGACAATTTTAACTTCGGAACGAAATCAATTCACAGAATAAACTGTCCGTGAAATTATTTCACGTCGATGACCTTTTTGTGTAGCGTCCGTCACGCAGGCGCCACACCCTACGATGCAGCGCCTACCTCTGGGGCATTGCACGCTAGTCCACTGTGGCAGCCCTTGAGCCCGCACTCAGCAGTGCAGCGTCTCCGAGCTAGGCGCCACACATTAACCCTAGCGCTCGGGCGCTGCATTGTGACTTATCCAACCGCTTGGATGCCCCCCCTCCCCCACTCCCCCACCCCCACACACCACAACCCGAGCTTTGCCCCCTCTCCCACTTGCAAATTTGAAGAGGGAGGAGTGGTGTGGCGCCTAGCAGAGAGGCGCCACATTGTACAGTGCAACGCCCGCGTGCTAGGCGTTGCGCTATACGGTGTGGCGCCTCCCTGCTAGGCGTCACACCAACACTTAGTGTTTTTTTGTCCATCTAACTGGATCATTTTGAGGCACAGTTCAACATTTCCTAGAATAAACAGTAAGGATCTTTAAGTTCAACAAAGACTGCATTTCAAGTTCAACATTACTAAGACATACAATCACTTCAAGTTTAACATAGAGCTACCACCACTCCAAGTTCAACGACATAACAAGTTCCACATTACTAAAAGCTACCACCACTCCAAGTTCAACATTACAAATAGAGGACGATGACTAGTTCCTTGAGTGCTTTTTGGCTCCTCCACCCTCTTGCTGACTATCTTCTTCGCCTTCCTAGGAAGAGCAACCCGCTCCGGCTCCGGCTCCGGTTCCTCCACGTCATCCACATCGTCATCCAAATAGTCATCCAAAGCCGCCATCCGCGAGGTGCCGACCGTTCTTTTGCCTCTTTGGGTGAAGTCTTCAGGTGTGTGTTTGTTGATTCCCTTCCTAGGCTTTAACTTGTATGTAGACCTAACCTGATACGTCCCTAAGGTCATATCATCAGCAACCTATGCATCGACAAAAGATATGAAAAGACCGTGTGTGAGGATATAGTTAGCAATAATGCATCAACAATTGGATATATATCCTCATGCCATACCTCTTGGGTGACCACACCCACATCCTCATCCTCCAAAGGATCATCATGGCCCTGCCCCGAAGTGGGATCTGATGGTGTCGCCGACCTAGACCGTTCTGGTGATACATACTCGGGGTCACGACAACCGAAAATGTTTGATAGCCGCCTTAACTTTTGGCCCTGGCGCTACAACATGTACAAGTGAATGAGACATCGAACGTAGCAACACATGTTAAGTGCTAGTTTAAAGGAGATGTGAACCTTGATGAATGCTTGAAGTGCACCTTCCCCATCGCTTTTGCCAGCCGGGGTTGTTTCAAGAATAGTCTCGGTCTCATCAGCTGCTTTCTTGATCTGGGCACACTATGAACAGAAACGGTATTAACGTGTTAGGCAAGCGAAGATGTGAATAGTGCGAATGGAAAAGCAAAAAAGGGAAAATACCACAAAGTTCATCATTGGATCTGAAGGGATCACTGAGTTGCCTTTCCTGACTAATGTGTTGTACTGGTGCTGCGCTAGCTCATCAAAAACGGTGGGATCTTCCAAAATCTCCTCGGCATACGCCGGCTTGCATACCTCCACACGGGTACTTGCAAGAAACCATGTGAGATAGTTGTTGAATGCGATCGGGCAGTGTTCACAAAGCTGAGCTCGTTTTCCAGTCCTAGCTTGCTCCACACTAAGCGTGAACTGTACGACATACTTCCTGTGATGCTTGGCCCAATCCTTGATCTTCCGCTGCTTTTTCCTATCCAACCTGCAAGTTAGAAAAAGAATATTACCACCATCGAAACCACCGAGAAGTCGCTAAGTGCTCAAGGTTAATTATGTCTTACGCGTGTAGCAACTTGTCCGTGTCCTCCCACTCCGGCGGGTGTGGCTGGAACAAACCAAACTGGCGGAACACCCGATGTGGCAGGTGAAGCTCAACCGCACAGTTGCATATGAGTGGGCACCGCATATGCCAGAGATCCCTATCCCTAGTGCCCATCGGATTCAGCCTCAACTCTATAGGGTTACCAAAACTCTCTCCTTTTCCATACGGCTCCCATTCCACCTGCAAAATGGGATAGAATGCAAAATTGATATCGAGTTATGTCATGGGTTTGTCACGGCAGATGTCCTTGTGAAAGGACTTAGTCGTGGAGCCATCGCAACGGGTTAGCTTAAAGGGGTTAAACCGGACAAGGGGACACGGGGAGTTTATACTAGTTCGGCCCCTTTGATGAAGGTAAAAGCCTACGTCTAGTTGTGTTTGGTATTGCTAGGGTTTCGAAGGCCAGGGAGCGAATCCGCTTGTCTGGCTCTCGAGTTGTTATTTGTTATCCTGAACCGCTGCCGGGTCGTCCCCTTATATACATGGGTGGCGCCCGTCGGTTTACAAAGTCCCGAGACCGGCTCATAAACGTGTCTGGTTCGGTCTCCACTCTTTCTATCTTACAATACAAGTTTCATACAAATGTCGGTTCACGGCTACGGGCCTTAAACCAGTTCTGGGCCCTGGACCTTTCCTCTTCTGTCTACATGAGCTTCAAGCATAATCAACTACGGATGAAGTTAACCCGGCCTTTCCTGGTCGGTTTACGCCCAGTAGTAATATCCCCAACATTAGGCCCAGATTGATTTGAACAAGTTCATGTCAATCCTTAGTAAAAACTTCATCTTCAACATCTTCTCATAATTTAGCAAACCGTCGTGACGTCATCTTCTCGGATCTTGGTAAACCGTCGTGACGTCATCTATTTAAAAATTGTGTATGACACATCTTCATTAATGGGTCTCCGACAATCGAGGCGACAGCTCCGCCTCACTTCCAAATTTCTGGCCCCTCGATTTTTGCGCCTGACACTTATCCCTTGCCTGTATAAATAGGACCGAGAGGTCATTTTCACCTTTTCCCCCTCGTGCCTCTTCGCGTCATCTTCCTTGCGCTGCTCAGCCTCTGGAGCTCCGCCGCCACCGTCAACCGTCGCCTCTGCTCCGACCCTAGCCGCTGCATCACCCTGAATGCACCAGAATACTACGGCGCCTTTCCGCTTCCTCGTCAACTCCGGTAAGTTCTCTGCTTTTTTCCGCCACAGATCTGTTCTAGGGTTTCGACGTTCTTTGCAATTCTTCTGAAGTTCATCAGTGCTTCAGTGCTGTTCTTCCATGTTCTTCCTTTAGTCTGTAGATGGACACTTCGTGCTTGACGTATCCCTTGCCGTGACTAATCTTCTGTTACCACCACAAATCCTTATGCGCAAAAAACTGATCTAGTCCTTCATAAACTGTTCTGGGTCCTACTCTTTTTAAGTCAGAATATTTTTGCCTTTGTCTTCGGTAGATCCAAAATTCCCATGTGATCCTGTGAAACTTGTTTTTCCTTACTTAGCCCTTTTCGCCTTAGATCTGCATCCTCTGTAGGCGGTTTACCTTTGCAAAAAAACATCTATCTCATACCATTAGTCCCCTAGTAAACCGGCAGACCTTCTTTATGTTGATTGTAATAATCCGGTTTAACAACACATGCATGCCCTTGATATGTTCTTGCCATTCTCTATTGTATTCGTCTCCGGTTTACACAATTTCACATACCTGTATAACTTTATTCCACTGCATCTTGTATACCATCGTGAATAATTTGCAAACCAGCATTTCTTTTCCAGCTTTTTGTTTGACAATGGCCAAACAGTTTGCCGCTTGCAATTGGGCTCGTTCCCAGGTCACCGAGGAACAGTTGAACGGGATGGTCAGCATTGGTACCTTACCTAAGAAAACTGAAATTCGATGGCGAGTTCCAGGAACAGAAAATCCTCCAACCCCAAGGCAGGGCGAGGTTGTGGTCTTCGTCGACCACATAGGTCGTGGTTTCAAACCGCCAGGGTCAAAGTTCTACCGAGATGTGCTTGCCAGTTTCCAACTCCATCCTCAGGATATCGGACCCAACTCGGTGTCCAATCTATGCAACTTCCAGGTCTTCTATGAAGTGTACCTGCAAGAAGAGCCCACTACTGAGCTGTTCCGGGACTTTTTTCATCTAAACCAGCGCACAGAGTTTGTAAATGGCCCCAACACTGAGCTTGGTGGTGTCTCAATTCAAAAGCAGAAGGAAGTTGAATTTCCTCATGCCAAACTGCACAGTCTGTTGGGTAACGTAGTAATTTCAAAAAAAATCCTACGCACACGTAAGATCATGGTGATGCATAGCAACGAGAGGGGAGAGTGTTGTCTACGTACCCCCGTAGACCGGCAATGGAAGCGTTGACACAACGTAGAGGAAGTAGTCGTACGTCTTCCCGATCCGACCGATCCAAGTACCGAACGTATGGTACCTCCGAGTTCTGCACACGTTCAACTCGGTGACGTCCCTCGAGCTCCGATCCAGCCGAGTGTTGAGGGAGAGTTTCGTCAGCACGACGGCGTGATGACGGTGATGATGTTCTACCGATGCAGGACTTCGCCTAAGCACCGCTATGATATGACCGAGGTGGAATATGGTGGAAGGGGGCACCGCACACGGCTAAGGAACGATCACGAAGATCAACTTCTGTGTCATGGGGTGCCCCCTTACCCCCGTATATAAAGGAGGGAGGGGGAAGGTGCGGTCAGCCCCTAGGGGTGCGTCTAGAGGAGTCCTACTCCCACCGGGAGCAGGACTCCCCCCTCTTGCCTTGTTGGAGAAGGAAAGGGGAAGGGGAAAGAGGAAAGGGGGCGCCCCCCCCCTTCCTTGTCCTATTCGGACTAGGGGGAGGGGGCGCGCGGCCTGCCCTGGCCGGCCCTCCTCTTCTCCCTTAGGGCCCATGTAGGCCCATTAACCCCCGGGGGGTTCCGGTAACCCCCGGTACTCCAGTAAAATCCCGATTTCACCCGGAACGATTTCGATATCCAAATACAGGCTTCCAATATATCAATCTTTATGTCTCAACCATTTCGAGACTCCTCGTCATGTCCGTGATCACATCCGGGACTCTGAACAACCTTCGGTACATCAAAACACAAAAACCCTAATTATGATCGTCACTGAACTTTAAGCGTGCGGACCCTACGGGTTCGAGAACTATGTAGACATGACCGAGACACGTCTCCGGTCAATAAGCAATAGCGGAACCTGGATGCTCATATTGGCTCCTACATATTCTACGAAGATCTTTATCGGTCAAACCGCATAACAACATACGTTGTTCCCTTTGTCATCGGTATGTTACTTGCCCGAGATTCGATCGTCGGTATTCCAATACCTAGTTCAATCTCGTTACCAGTAAGTCTCTTTACTCGTTCTGTAATACATCATCCCGCAACTAACTCATTAGCTGCAATGCTTGCAAGGCTTAAGTGATGTGCATTATCGAGAGGGCCCAGAGATACCTCTCCGACAATCGGAGTGACAAATCCTAATCTCGAAATACGCCAACCCAACGTGTACCTTTGGAGACACCTGTAGAGCACCTTTATAATCACCCAGTTACGTTGTGACGTTTGGTAGCACACAAAGTGTTCCTCCGGTAAACGGGAGTTGCATAATCTCATAGTCATAGGAACATGTATAAGTCATGAAGAAAGCAATAACAACATACTAAACGATCAAGTGCTAAGCTAACGGAATGGGTCAAGTCAATCACATCATTCTCCTAATGATGTGATCCCGTTAATCAAATGATAACTCATGTCTATGGTTAGGAAACATAACCATCTTTGATCAACGAGCTAGTCAAGTAGAGGCATACTAGTGACACTCTGTTTGTCTATGTATTCACACAAGTATTATGTTTCCGGTTAATACAATTCTAGCATGAATAATAAACATTTATCATGATATAAGGAAATAAATAATAACTTTATTATTGCCTCTAGGGCATATTTCCTTCACAGTCACCCGAAGGAATGGAACCAGACTTGATTTTACTGCATAGATACTTCTCCTAAAGATGAAAATCCCCTTCCAGGCTATCGTGATCACCGGCTTTCCAACACCCATCCTATGCCACAACACTTAAGTTCTGCAGAACAGGCCAAGTATGCCCCTCAACTCGCCAAGCTCTGGGATTTTATGGCCAACGGTTTAACAAGCGTTGATTTCGTGCGTTGTTGGATATCTTGGAGCGTCTTGCCGCTAAGCCGACGCCCCGGTTTAATGTGTGAGTACACCGGTGATGCTGAAGACCCTCAACGCCATTGCAACATTCAGGTGACCGATGAAGAGGTCACTGAAAGTGTAAAGAAGATTTTGAATGAGTCGGAATCAGTCTATAGTCAAACCGGCTTGAGCCCCTTCTATACTAGGAACAAGCCACCTGCTGTAAGCACTATACTTCCTTTTCATCTTTGATATCTTTAATTTGTTCAACTTGTAATCCTTCTTCTCTGTATGTATATATAGGGTGACGATCCCTTCTGGAAACGGAAATCCGTTGATAAAGCAGTGAAGCCAACCGGGGATAAAGCGGTCAAACCATCTCGTCCCAAAACCAAAGCCGTCAAGCGGACCTCAAAGCGGAAAACAGCTGGCCGGATCAACACGGAACTTGATGACAATGCTGATGATCTGGAAGTTGAGGTAGAACTTGACTCACTTGGCTCCCTTTTCATGCACCTCATTAACAATGATCTTTATCAGGAGGACGTAGAAGGCAGCCAAGCTGATGATGTAGAGGTAATTACCCTTTCCTACGGTTCGGACTCTATGCCAACACAAAAAACCCGTCAAGCTGTCTGAAAAGTAAGCTTTTCTCATCCTCTTGCTTACTTGGACCCAACATTTATTTTGAAGACACAGCAGCATGAAGCTCGCCGGACAACCCGGCACAGTGGACAACAGGTCACTTCGGCCGATTTACCTGATACCCCAGTTCGGAAGCGCCGGTCTGAGGTCTCTTCCACTTCTGACCATTCTTATCCCAAGGAAGGTTATTTCAGACAACCTCTTAATCCGTCCGATTCAAATTATCAGGTGACACCTCCCTCATCCTCTGGCGAGTCAACAACAACCCAACTCCCTCCTTTAAAAACTGGCTGGGTAAGCTTTCAAACCCTTTCTTCCAATGTGTTACAAATCTTGAATAGGATGCTAAACCTCTTTTATTTTTGTTTGCAGAGCCAAAGCCAGACCCAGCAAGAAAGCTTGGGCCACTAATCCGTCAGAAGACCAGGTTGTTGTTGAAGAAGAACAAATAGGTGAACTAGACCAAACTCGTGACCCGGAAGGCCCTCCTCCTGAAGCCACCTCTGCTGAACCGCCCCTTCCAGACCGGAATACTGATGAACCAGCCAAAGTTGATCCTGCCGTTCCTGATACTGAACCGGCAGCTCAAAACCGGGCTAGTCCAATGAAAGATACTGAAACTCCATCATCACCCGCAAAAACCACTGAAGGCCAAGGAGATGATGTTGTTGTTAATGGTATAGGCCACAGCTCTCCTGGCCATCCTGTAATTTTGGCCCAACATAGTGCCAAAGAAGAGTGTGTTGCTAGGGAGAAGGGCAAATGGAGTACTGAGTTATCAAGTTATGCCCATCTCAACGCTGAAGAGCTTCACTCCGGTTTCTTAAATCGTCTGCACTCAAACCGTGACTATGAAGCCAGTTTGGTGAATTTGATGAAGGAACGTTATGAGGTATTTTCATCTCCCTTTACTTCTTGACTCCAAAGTCGAAATGCCAGCCCAAGTAGCCCCCAAGGGCCGTTTTATGATGTTAATCATGAACCGGGTCTTTGTAATACTTTAAGTTTCTCCCACTGACCCTCAAAATTTTAGATCCTTAATGAAAACCAAGGCCTATACTTTACCAATGTAATGATATAGCTTTCCTCAGCGTAGCCCCCAAAGGCCGGTTTAGCTTTGCAAGGTAATCCGGGTTTTAATCAATGCGTCCGTTTTTGAACAGATATACATTAGCCCCCAAGTGTCAAGGATAATGCTTGCATTGTTCTGGAGACTTTATAAAAGATGTAGTGAATCGGAGCAAACAGACATTAGCCCCCAAGTACAAAGTGCATAACTTGTTGTACGCTTTGTACTTTAGAAAATATATATCCTATTCTCTGGCATTTCTTCATTGTTGTAGGCCGAAATAAGCAATAGAGATGCCCGGACTGCTGATTTGCAAGAGAATGTGAAGTTCCACAAGCAGAAGCTGTAAAAGCTAAAGAGGAGCTGACCAAGGCCCTGGCAGCGATGGAAAAGCTGAAAGAGTCTTTTAACAAAGATCGGGCTGAATGGGAAACCGAAAAATCTGGTTTAACCAAAAGAGCTGAAGATGTTGGAGCGGCCCTGAAACCAGTTGTGGATGAACTAACTGGGTTGAAACGGCAAATCAATGCCATGACTTCCGCTATCTTTGGTAAGTATCTCCTTGTGAAGTTTATCCAATTCATTGAATCTTGTCATTGATCAGAACACTTGATTTTAAACCATCACAGGCACTCGTATTGCTCATCTGGGCACAGATATGAGGATGAAGCTTAAAGCGGCTTATACCCTTATTGAACAGCTGTACTCTGGGTCCCAGCATGCGATTTGTACTATGGCTTACAATAAACCGGCGCCCTCACTGATAAAGGAAATGCTTGAGAAGCTAGCCATGTTACCAGCCCGGATCACCGAACTGAAGAAGGCAGCTGCAAGAGCAGGCACATTAACCGCGCTAATACGAGCCAAGGCATGGATTCCAGACCTTGAAGCGGAGGATATCATCAAAGGATATCCAGGTGTGAAAGAGGATGGTTCAGACTTTGACAATGATGACCTCCGAAGGCTGACCAAAGAAATGCGGCCAATAGCTAGCAAGCTTGCAGAGGACACAGATTTGTCTCATTTCCAACCGGCTTATGACGCTGAAGGGAAGAGACAGCCTGCCGAAATCCATGAAGTCGAAGAACTTGATTCGTAAGCATACCTACGCTCCTGATATTAACCCTTCTAGCCTTATCCATGAAGAAGCTGTGTTTCAAGCGTTAACTAGAATCAATTGATCGACGGTTGATTTCCAGCGTCTGGGGAGGGATGAAGAAGAAGTGATGGCACCAACTGACCCTCAACTGTCAAACCGTCCAGATGAAGCATCTTAAACCGGACGCCGGTTTACCAGCCATTATGTGCCAATGCTTAAAAACAATTATTCAATGGGAGACGTTTGAAAGCTTCATGTAATAGGATAGCAAAAACTCCTTGATCTGTCATGCCATCGAGCATGTTTTGTGACACTTAGATAATGTGAAAACCTGCTCCACCATTTGGCATCTATTTATGCTTAACCCATAATGAACTGTGTCCCTGTAGACAAGAATCTAAAAAGTGTCCTAGTGGTTTACCACTGGACGGGTCATGATGCCCAAGAATAGACAATACTTGGATGGATAACCAAAGTTTGTATATAAAAATAACATGTGTAACATACCTCGTTGGCTGACCAACTACTTGTATGGTAAAGGTGTAAACACCAATCCAGAGCAGAGATAACTCCGTCTTTAATTTGCCGAATTATGATAAACCGTACTGGTATATGATAAACACCGGATTTTCCTTATAACACTGGCGACTTATTAATCAAAACTAGACCGGGGTAGCGAATGCCGGTTTATAACTGATCATGTACTGACAACTTGTAGTTGAGAGCCAAGCCGGGTCAAGGACACTGGTTTATCAGAAGACATTATAACCCTTAAAAAAGTCAGAAAACTTAGCAAATAAGTTTCAAAAAAG
This sequence comes from Triticum dicoccoides, assembly GCF_002162155.2. Lineage (NCBI taxonomy): Eukaryota > Viridiplantae > Streptophyta > Magnoliopsida > Poales > Poaceae > Triticum > Triticum dicoccoides. Next base: position 497,055,174 of record NC_041386.1, on the reverse strand, counting down.
AAATATGCAAGGCTTTTTACGAGCTGCCAGGCTCCAAATCGAGGATTTTCATGGGCTGCCAGGCCTCTGAGTTAAACCATTTAACAAAGCCTTTTAGGATGGGCCTCCAATTAACCAATCATCGTTTTAACTTTGACAAGTTCAGAGTCTATAGAAGATTGACTTGTCAAACGTTCGGCGGGTCATACTAGGATTACCTGGATAGGAGTGGCTTACTTGATGAAGGCAGGTTAACCCGGGGTTTTAGGTGAATACACCAGGCTTCCAAACCGTGGATTGATAGCCAATTACAAGGGTCCTTTCAAACTCTTTGTTGCTTTGCACAAAAAGCCCCCAAGTAACTTTGTGAGTTGTGCTCAGTGGGTGCCCATGTTTGAGTTTGTGCTTTGTGCAACACTCTCTTTGGCCCCACATAATTTCCTTTGTGGCTAAACGCCTATCAAGAGGTGTAGCTATGGTGTGATAACAACCAAGCCCTCTAGTGATATCCCTTTGTGGTTTTAAACCGATCCAGTGATGTAGCAATGGTTCATATATGACCAAGCCCCCTAGTGATTTTCTGTACATTTGTGCAGCTGCAGAGACCGGTTTAACAAAAAACTCTGCTTTGTCAGTAGAAACTCTTGTAAGCACACATGATGTAAAAAGAACAGATACCCCGCTTTAATGGAGGCTTCGGTTTATTATATAATATATACATCTTCATAAATATGTACATATGAAGAGCCTCTGGCTCAAGTATAGTAAGGCCGAAGAAGAGCTATGTTCCATGGCCGCTTGGTCTCCTCCTTCGATTTACGTGAGTCTTGGTGCTCTCGAACATCAATGAGGTAGTATGACCCGTTGTGCAGATTCTTACTGACCACAAAAGGTCCTTCCCAAGGTGGGGATAACTTGTGCATACTAGTTTGATCCTGGATGAGCCGGAGCACCAAATCACCCTCTTGAAAGGTTCTGGTCTTAACCCGACGGCTTTGATAACGTTGGAAATCTTGTTGATAAATCGTCGAACGTGCTGTTGCAAGATAACGCTCCTCATCCAACAGGTCCAGAGAATCCTGACGAGCTATCTCGTTATCCGCTTAAATGTAAGCCGCCACACGATGTGAGTCGTGATAGATGTCACTAGGGAGAACCGCCTCCACTCCATAAACCATGAAGAAAGGTGTGTAACCCGTCGATCTGTTAGGCGTGGTATTCATGCTCCATAACACAGAAGGCAATTCCTCCACCCAACAAGCCGGTGTCCGCTTCAAAGGAACCATAAGCCGTGGTTTAATACCTCTCAAAATTTCTTGATTTGCCCTCTCTGCTTGACCATTAGATTGGGAGTGAGCCACCGATGCTATATCAAGCCGGATGTGCTCTCATTGGCAGAACTCCTCCATCTCTCCCTTTGACAGATTAGTACCATTATCAGGGATGATACTATGTGGAAAGCCAAACCATAATATCACCTTTTTGACGAATTGAACCACCGTGGCCGCATTACACTTACTGACTGGCTCTGCTTCCACCCATTTGGTGAATTTATCAGCTGCCACTAACAAGTGGGTTTTTTTGTCCTTGGATCGCTTGAAGGGTCCAACCATATCGAGCCCCCAAGTCGCAAATGGCCAAGTTATTGGAATCATCCTCAACTCTTGAGCCGGAATGTGAGCACGGCGTGCGAATTTTTGACAACCGTCACATCTCTTGACCAAATCCTCCGCATTAGCATGAGCTGTTAACCAGTAAAAACCGTGGCGAAAAGCTTTAGCAACCAAATACTTTGAATCGGCGTGGTGACCACAATCCCCTTCATGGATTTCTCGCAAAATCTCACAACCCTCTTGAGGAGAGACACAACGTTGAATTGCTCCTGAAACGCTGTAACGATGTAACTCCCCGTTGAGTATGGTCATGGACTTGGAACGCCGGATTATCTGTCGGGCTAAGGTTTCATCGTCCGGTAACTCGCCCCGGTTCATGTAAGCCAGATACGGGATTGTCCAATCCGGTATGACATGCAAAGCCGCCACCAATTGAGCCTCCGGATCAGGAATAGCCAACTCTTCCTCTGTTGGTACCTTGACTGACGGATTATGCAGTACGTCAAGAAAGACATTGGGTGGAACCGGTTTACGCTGAGAACCAAGGCGACTTAAAGCGTCCGCCGCTTTGTTCTTTCGCCGGTCTATATGGTCCACCTGATAACCCTTGAAGTGACCAGCCACAGTGTCCACCTCTCGCCGATATGCAGCCATGAGTGGGTCTTTAGAATCCCAAGTCCAGACACTTGTTGAGCCACTAGATCTGAATCCCCAAAGCACTTGACCCGGCTTAAGTTCATTTCCTTAGCCATCCGCAGACCGTGGAGCAAAGCCTCATACTCAGCTACATTGTTAGTACAAGGGAACATTAAACGGAGGACATAACAAAACTTGTCACCTCTTGGGGAAGTTAGTATGACTCCAGCCCCCGAGCCCTCCAACTGTCTGGATACATCAAAGTGAATAGTCCAGTACGTATTATCTAGCTTCTCCTCTGGTGCCTGCAACTCCGTCCAATCGTTGATGAAGTCCACGAGCGCCTGGGATTTGATCGTTGTGCGAGGTATATATTTGAGCCCATGAGGTCGAAGCTCAATAGCCCACTTGGCAATCCGGCCCGTTGCTTCTCTGTTCTGAATGATATCTCCCAGAGGGGCTGAACTGACCACTATGATGGGATGGCCCTGAAAATAGTGTTTAACCTTCCGTCTTGCCATAAACACTCCATACACCAGCTTCTGCCAATGTGGATACCTCTGCTTTGACTCAATGAGCACTTCACTGATATAATAAACCGGACGTTGAACCAAATATTCCTTGACAGCTTCCTTGCACTCCACCACAATAGCCACGCTAACAGCTCGGGCATTAGCAGCCACGTATAACAATAACGGCTCCTTATCGATCGGTGCTGCAAGCACAGGCGGTTCAGTTAGCTGCCTCTTCAGATCCTCGAACGCTTTATCAGCTGCCTCGCTCCAGACAAAATTATCTGTTTTCTTGAGCATCTGATATAAAGGGATAGCCTTCTCCCCAAGACGACTAATAAACCAGCTCAAGGACGCAATCCGGCCGGCCAGACGTTGAACGTCATTGATACACGCCGGTTTAGCCAAAGATGTAATTGCTGAAAAAAAATTCCGGATTAGCCTCAATGCCTCTATTTGACACTAGAAAACCCAAGAGTTTGCCTGCCGGGACACCAAATACACACTTCTCCGGATTGAGCATCATCTTGTAAACCCGGAGGTTGTCAAAGGTTTCTCTCAAGTCATCTATCAATGTTTCCTCCTTTCTGGATTTTATCACAATATCATCCACATATGCATGAACATTGTGCCCAATCTTCTTATGAAGACAATTCTGAACACAACGTTGATAAGTCGCCTGGGCACTCTTGAGGCCAAAGGGCATGGAGACATAGCAGAAGGCTCCAAAGGGAGTGATGAAAGTTGTCTTCTCCTGGTCCTTAACTGCCATTTTGATCTGATGATAACCAGAGTAAGCATCCAAAAAACACAAACGGTCACAACCCGCCGTAGCATCAATGATCTGATCAATACGAGGGAGGGCAAAGGGGTCTGCAGGACAAGCCTTGTTCAAATCTGTGTAATCCACACACATACGCCAAGTGCCATTTTTCTTAAGAACCAGCACCGGATTAGCCAACCACTCTGGGTGAAAGACTTCCACTATAAACCATGCGGCCAACAATCGAGCTACCTCCTCACCAATAGCCTTGCGCCTTTCTTCATTGAAGTGGCGAAGAAACTGCCGGACCGGTTTAAACTTAGGATCAATGTTAAGTGTGTGCTCAGTGAGTTCCCTCGATACACCTGGCATGTCAGAAGGTTTCCATGCAAAGATGTCCCGGTTCTCACGGATGAACTCGATGAGCGCGCTTTCCTATTTGGGATCCAGGTTAGCACTGATGCTGAACTGCTTGGATGAATCACCAGGAACAAAATCAATCATCTTAGTGTCTGTGGCCAATTTGAATTTCAACGCCGGATCATGTTCCGTAGTTGGCTTTTTCAAAGAGGTCACATCCGCCGGATCAACTTGCTCCTTATAGAACTTCAGCTCCTCCGTGGCACAAACCGACTCAGCATAAGCCGCATCACCTTCCTCACACTCCAAAGCGATCTTTCTCCTCCTGTGTACTATGATAGTCCCCTTATGACCTGGCATTTTAAGCTGTAGATAAACATAACACGGCCTCGCCATGAACTTAGCGTAAGCCGGCCGCCCGAACAAAGCGTGGTACTGACTTTTGATTTTCACCACCTCAAAAGTCAATGTTTCTGACCTTGAATCATAATCATCTCCAAAAGCCACCTTTAAGGCTATCTTGCCCACTGGATACGCAGACTTGCTAGGTACCACACCATGAAAAATAGTATTTGACGGTTTAAGATTCTTATCTGTCAACCCCATACGGTGGAATGTATCATAATATAGAATGTTGATACTACTTCCCCCGTCCATGAGTACCTTAGTGAACTTGTATCCCCCAGCTTGAGGGGCCACCACTAAGGCCAAGTGACCCGGATTGTCAACCTGGGGTGGGTGATCCTCTCTACTCCACAAAATGGGCTGCTCAAACCAGCGCAAATACTGAGGCACCACCGGTTCAACAAAGTTTATTGCCCTCTTGTGAAGCTTCTGATCGCGCTTACACAAGCTAGTGGTGAAGACATGATATTCCCACTATTTAGCTGCTTAGGATTGCTCTAATAACCCGACTACTGCTGCTGCTGGTGGTGGTTCCCCTGATGGTTGTAACCTCCCTGGTTGCCTTGGTGCCCTTGATTGATGTGTCCGGTTTGATTACCCTGAAATCCTGAACCGGAACTGCCACCTCCGTACCCGGCCCGTGAAAACCACCTCATGAACCGCCAGGCGGACCATTATCATACTGGAACATATTGGAGTTCCTAAAATCTCGCATGATATAACAATCCTTCCAAAGATGCGACGCCGGCTTCTCCTTTGATCCATGCTTTGGACAGGGTTGATTTAATAGGTGCTCCAAATTGGGGCCTGAACCTCCGCCCCTCTGGGTCTGCTTGCCCTTACAGCGCTGGCCATTCTCCTGAGCATTGGTGTTAGTGACAAAGTCCAAGCTGTTGTCTGCTTTGTGCTTACCACTGTTCCCATGGCCTGCCGAATTATGCTGCTGACCCTTCGTGTTGTCGTTCTTTTTCCCTTTCCCCGGTTTGTCCTCCTCTAAGTCAGGGTCTTTGGTATTATCTGAATCGGTGTACTTAACCAAAGCGGCCATAAGCGTTGACATATTATTGCAGTGATGTTTGAGCCTTCCTAGCTTCTGTTTGAGCGGCAGAAAACGGCAATTGCCCTCCAACGTTAGCACTGCGGTATCTGCATTGATACGATCTGCTAAATGCAAAATTGCTGAGACCCGCTTGACCCAATGGGTCATGGACTCCCCCTCCTCTTGGACACAAGCCGCCAGATCCACGATTGACATGGGCTGCTTACAAGTATCTTTGAAGTTCTGGATAAACCGGTGCTTCAATTCGACCAATGATCCGACAGAGTTAGTTGGTAAGCTCTTCAACCAAGTACGAGTTGTTCCTTCCAACATCATGGTGAAGTATTTAGCACATACTGCCTCATCCACATCTAACATCTCCATTGCCATCTCGTAGCTTTCAACCCACGCCTCTGGTTGTAAATCGGTGGTGTAATTTGGTACCTTATGAGGTCCCTTGAAGTCCTTGGGCAATCTCAGATTACGCAAAGCGGGGGTGAGACACGGCACCCCTAAGGAACTGAATACCACACCTGGCTCTACTGAAGCGGTAGGGTGAACCGAAGTATGTTGACGAGCTCCGTGCCGGGCTGCTAACTCGGCCTCTCGACGTGCGCGACCATGATCCACTACATCCTATGCATTAGCACCTCCCCCTGCCGGGTTGTGTCCTCGCGGTGAATTACAGCGACACGCACTGCTTGAGATGGACGGTTCATCCTCAACGTGGTTGCTATAGCTCCGGCTTGGACGAGGAGTGGAGTGAATCCTCTCACGACTCTGCGAATATGCCTGCTGCTGTTTTAGTGCTATTTGAAGGAGATCTCTGGCCCGACGTGCCTCAATCACAACCGGTGATTCGCCGTCGGTTCGGAGGGCTGCCAAGCGTGAAGCTGCGGCCACAATGTTGTCCAACGGGTTGGAGTAATGCCCGGGAGGCGTTGGTACATACTGTGGCACAACGTTGTTCTGACGAGGCGGGTCCATCGTGCGTGGCTGAACCGGCGCTCTTGTTCCTGGTACCTCCGTCCGGTTTAATATTGGCTGGTTACTAGTTCCTGCTCCTGGCGTATTGAAGAGATTCCGTGGCTCGTAACCTGACGGGAGATGCAATCGGTACCTCCTTCTCATGACTTCTTCGGAAGCGTTCTGATCGAGCCTAATCCGGTAGGCCTGAGCTTCCAACTCAGCCCGCTCTGTAGCTATCCTAGCGGTCTCTGCCGCTAGGTCCGCTTTGGCCTGGGCTATCTGATCCTTCACCTTTGCAATCTCCACGTTGTGCTAATCCTGGGCTGCTGCATCCACTTCTGCGGTCATCAACACTGCCAAAGCATCGAACAAGTCAGTCAGGACTTGAGCCGGAGGCGGCGCAGAGCTTCCTGCCCCTGCCGGCGTGGCTGTCGTTGAACCGGAGAGTATTGCTACGGCAGCTGACGGATGAGGCGCCGACTGTGTACCGGCCATGAAGATAGCGGCCCAGTTTGGCAGATCAGGGGAGTCTGGAATAATGTTGCCCTCGGATCCTCCGCTAATCCGGCCATCCTGCAACTGATAGAGCGATTCGGTCTCTCTAGAAGACTCGTCGTCGGAGCAGACAACGGTTTCTCCGTCGGACACCGGTCCATCCTCGTATTCTGCTCCATGGATGACGCCTACGAAAACATGCTTCGCCACGGGCTGAACCGGCGAAGGGCTTGCACGCTGCGCCATCTCGATGATGTCGGTGTAGATGTCCGACTCAGGGGCCGGTTCGCCAATCTTGCCAATGAAGATGTGAATCACACCAAAGGGGACCCGGTACCCGTATTCGATTGAATCGGCTTCGGGACCCCATCCTACATTGTCGATGTAGAGCTTGCCGCGATGACTCTTCGTCATATGGCCCACAGCGTATCCCTTGATTCCATCAAAGCTTCCCTTCAAGAACTCAAAACCATCGTGCGATAGCCCCACGGTGGGCGCCAACTGTCGTGGGTTTGTCACGGCAGATGTCCTTGTGAAAGGACTTAGTCGTGGAGCCATCGCAACGGGTTAGCTTAAAGGGGTTAAACCAGACAAGGGGACACGGGGAGTTTATACTAGTTCGGCCCCTTCGATGAAGGTAAAAGCCTACGTCTAGTTGTGTTTGGTATTGCTAGGATTTCGAAGGCCAGGGAGCGAATTCGCTTGTCTGGCTCTCAAGTTGTTATCTGTTGTCCTGAACCGTTGTCGGGTCGTCCCCTTATATACATGGGTGGTGCCCGTCGATTTACAGAGTCCCGAGACCAGCTCATAAACGTGTCCGCTTCAGTCTCCACTCTTTCTATCTTACAATACAAGTTTCATACAAATGTCGGTTCACGGCTACGGGCCTTAAACCGGTTCTGGGCCTTGGGCCTTTCCTCTTCTGTCTACATGGGCTTCAAGCATAATCAACTACGGATGAAGTTAACCCGGCCTTTCCTGGTCGGTTTACGCCCACTAGTAATATCCCCAACAAGTTACGATAGAAGCATGATAATCACTTATGCAATGTCGATTCACCTGCTCAGGTGTGATCGCGTCCAGCTCGCTCTTGTACAACTTGTACATGACCGAGGGATCATCTGTCATCTCATTTAACACATCCCACTTGTAAGCCCAAGTGGGGAGCCGTAGTGGGTCGTCTTTGTCATCCCAATCCTCGTACTTCACGGTCTTTGGTCGTCCAATCGGCAAACGCTCCCAGCTCCATATGGAAAGTGCGAGCAAACAACCACCAATACCTCCAGATGGCCTACAACAAGCTTCGTCCAACTGCACATAAAAGAGAACATGGTTGAATTAACAACAAGATCGCATTGATAATGTAGCAATGAAGTGAAAAGGAAACAACTTCATACCTGTCTATACAAGTAAGCCAGTGTCGCCGAACCCCAACTCCATTTGCTATCGAAGACGGTCAACGCCTTCAGCCACATCCATGGAGCATTCTTGCCTATGCCATCAGCAAACATAGTCCCGGATATCACATACCACATGTAGACCCGAGCATATGTCTTGACAGTGTCCTCATTAGCTTCCTCAGGGCAAGTACCAAAGTGCCCAGTAATCCACGTGAAAGGATCACCGGCTGCGACTCTTTCCTTCTTGTCTTGTGCTTCTGGTTCCCGAGGCTCTGGAGGAACCATACCGATAAGGGCATGCATCTGTGCGCGCCACCCATCAGAATCGATGTTCATACATAGAGGATTCCCGTCGATAGGAAGACCGGTGATCATAGCAATATCCTGGAGCATCACGGTCATCTCCCTGGTCCGAAGATGGAAACTGTGTGTCTCCGGCCTCCAATGATCAATAAGCGCGGTGAGTGTTGGAGCATTGTTGGGTGGCATCGACCGACTGACCAACTGAATGAAAGGGAGAAGTCCCGTCTCCCTTACATACGGTGTGTATCACTCATCATAGCGCATCCACCCAAGGGTGACCCCGTGAGACCGAAGCTTCAGAGGTGCAAGCTCCTACAAACAAACAAATCATAACATTACATATGGGCCATTTGTGTTTGAAATAAACACGAAATTCATAACACCGGCCACTTTCATTATTACCCGCTGCTCCACCGACATAGCGTACGACCGGTGTTGTTTGTCCCAGTGATCATCGAGAAGCCAAACCATCCTAACAATTTGAAAGAAAGCTTTCTTGTCAACACGATTATCTTTTGAATACAAATAAACTAAAGTACGCCTACTAGATGCAAAATTCAAAGCATATCTATCCAAAGCATTCTTGTCAATACAAATATAATTGCAACACAAATAAACTAAACTAGGCCTACTTCATGCAAGATTCAATACAAATATCTTTTCCATATTACTTATGTATCCAAACCATATCTTTTCAATAAAATCAACTAAACTAGGGTTGCAAAATTAGGTATATAATACATGCAAGATTCTAATGCATGCAACATTCTAATCTAACAAGGGTTCCCCAAATCTAATACATGCAAGATTCAAACAAGGGTTCCCCAAATCTTCAAAATAGCATACATTCTATGGATAGAAAGAAGGGGATCGGAGGAGAGTACCTTCTAGGATGGATTGGTGAAGGAATCCATAGACCAAATCGTCAGATCTGAAGGATTTCGGCAAGGGGATTGAGAGGGGGAGAGGAGATGGTCGCCGCTGCCGCTGTTCTGTAACTGGCAATGGATGGGGTGGGTTGGGGACGGCTAGCGCACGGGCTGCATCTAAGTCACAGTGCAGCGCCTGAGGGCTAGGCGATGCACATTACATGTGTGGCGCCTAGCTCAGAGGCGCTGCACTGCTGGGTGCGGGGCCCAGGGCTACCACGGTGGACTGACGTGCAACGCCCCCGAGCTAGGCGTTGCACCATAGGGTGTGGCGCCTGCGTGGCAGGCGCTACACAAAAAGGTCAGCGGCATGAAATACTTTCACGGGCAGTTCATTCTGTGATTTGATTTCGTCTTGAGGTCAAAATTGTCAATTTTGCCTCAACGAGCATCAGCAGCGGCAGGGGCGTTGAGGTAGCAGCAGAAGGTAGCAACGACAATGAGCGGCGGTGGCTGCAAGCAAAGCATCAACATAGTAAAAGCAAGCAACAGGAGGCAGTAGCAAAAGCAATAGGAAGCAGCAGCGGCAGGTGGGCTGCACCCGCGACGGACAGGGCCGGGCAGGGATGGCGTGTAGCAGGGAGCGGCGGCCATGGCGGACGCGAGCGGATGTGGGTGCGGGCAAGGCAAGGGCAGGCGGGGAGGCCTCGCGCGGGGGTGCAGGGGAGCCCCCGGGCGACGGCGGCCATGGGCGTGCTGGCGTGGGCAGAGGGCGACAACGGCTTGGGTCGCGACGGCTACGGCAGCTACGGACGCGGCGGTGAGGGTGCCCGAGCTGGAATCCGAGCTCAGGAATAATCAGGGAAGTGGCGAAGCTCACATCGATGCAGATGACGAGCTTGAAAGAGGTGCGGAGGCAGCGGATCGACGGCGGTGAACGGGCGGACGACCAGCAAAGGGATCAGCAACTGCGGCAGCTTGGGTCCAGCCAGTGGGCGCAGGTGAAGTCGATAATGACGAGGGTCCTCCTGGACACCTTGGGACGGCGAGGCTTGGCCAGTGGCCACGGCAATGGTGAGCGGCAGCGATGGCTTCGCTCGGGTGCGAGCTCCGGATTGAGAGAGATGGTGAAAGGGGATTAGGGTTTCGGGGAAGGGGTGTCGGGGTTGCTCTTATCCATCATGGGAGCCACGGGATTGCCGACACATGCGCACCGCCGGCCATGGCGCCGGGGGATGAACACCACGATCCCCCCTGAACAGGGGAGAAACTAGTTAACGAGTGATCTTTCGGGAGCCTCGCAACGATTAGCGTCACTTGACGCATTCTCAGCCGTTCGCCATGTGTCGCGCTCTGGGCGCTCCCTTCGGATTTTGTTTTTTATTTTATTTTTCTGCACGCGTTTTCGGCTTTATAAACGGGCTTTTTTAGGTTTTTTCGACGTTTTGGTTTTCCACCGGTCTTCCTTAGCTTTTCAATCAATATTTTTTTTGAAAAAAAATTTGCGCGAAAAAATGCATTTTGTTTTTTTTCCTTTCACGAGAGTCACGGTTTTGCTTCCGCGAGAGGCACGGTTTTGCTTTCGCGAGAGTCACGGCCGTACCTCTCGAAAACGAAAAAAACACATTTTTTTTTCTTTCGCAAGAGTCACAGTTTTGCTTCCGCGAGAGGCACGGGTGTGCTTTCGCGAGAGTCATGGCCATGCCTCTCGAAAACGGAAAAAACGAGTTTTCTGTTTTTTTTCTTTCGCGAGAGTCACGGTTTTGCTTCCGCGGGAGGCACGGTCGTGTCTCTCGGGAAGGGTAAAATGTGTTTTTTCTTTTTTTTTCCTTTCACGGGAGTCACGGTTTTCCTTTCGCAAGAGGCACGATTGTGCTTTCACGAGAGTCACGGCCGTGCCTCCTCGAAAACAAAAAAACGTGTTTTCTCTTTTTTTCCGTGAGAGTCACGGTTTTGCTTCCGCGAGAGGCATGGTTGTGATTTCGTGAGAGGCACGGGCGTGCCTCTTTCGGAAAGGGAAAAAACCCATGCTCCCGGTTCGGTTTTTTCGTCCAATTTTTTCGTGAAAAAAAGTTTGTCAAAACCTATCAACATGGTATCTAGTTTTGAAGATCTCGGCGCGAGGAATCCAACGGTGAAAGCGGTTCAAGATTTGGACACACGGTTTGAGAGATAAAACATTTTGAATAAACAGATGTACGAAAAAAGGAAAACTCCCAGGTTGAGACAAGTGGTGCGCTGCATGTGCGCCACTTGTCGCAACCAGGGGAATTAGAGTGATCTTTGCAACAAGTACTCGATTTCTCCTGAACAGGAGGTGGGGGATAACGGTGGTGGTGGGCTGAGCCTCACACTGTGCTACTTCGGCCCCGTAACACAATAGCCCTTTTACTTCTTCCTTTTAAATATTATGTTCCTTATATTCTGTGTTGTTTTCTATTATTCTAGCTATCAAAATATTTTTGTTAAAGGTGAAACTTTGCTCACAAATCCTAGTCAACGCTATAAGGTTGCACAAAAAGTTTGAGGCCGATTGGAACGGTCCAAATTTATAGTTGAATTCAAATGTGTTTATTTAATCTTGTTATTTCAGTAAATTAATTTCAGGAGCAATTTGGAACCCAAATGAGGTTAGTTCCAACATGTTAATTACTTAGTGAATATTTGCAACCCATTGAATATTTTTATTTGAAAGTTTGAAGAAATAAGAATTTGACTTTAGTTTAAATTTGAAATTGGCTTTAATTTATAAATAGGACAATTTGGCTAAGTCAAACCTGATGACATGGCACCAGTAGTGAGAGATTATTGTAGCTTGACATTGGGGTGTTACAAATCTCCTCCACTACAAGAAATCTCGTCTCAAGATTTAAGAGGTGGAGTCAGGGGGAAGTTATGGGTACGGAATTCTAACGGGTCCCTTTTTTCTTGGTTGCTCTTCTCAAAAAGGTCGATCGATTATGTTGATGTCTTCATTTCTCTGCTTCAGGTCATCATGATGAGGTCGGCATCCTTTCTTCAGGAGCTCCATCGTACTTACGAAAAAGGGGGGTATTCCGGGAGAACGAACCTCTGCAAGGTTGACTATCTAGTAGATAACAACGTGGAAGGTGGCGGGATGTAACTCCTGAATTGAAACTTAAGAAAATATCGAGAGCAAAGTAAGGATGTGTCATGGGAAGTTTCGTGCGGGCAGGGAATCTTTTGATGCCTAAAACAGGGCGTGAAAGGGGTTTCAGAGCAACGGGAATATGTATTATGTCTGATACCAGAATATACCATCTCTAGGAAGGTGGCCCGTGAATTACATACGAAGTCAAGCGCGAGGAATAACTTTGGCAACAGGGGTGTATAGGAGAGTCAGGTTTCGATCCTGTGGAACTGTGGCTTATGGGCCTACCATGTGGGTTAAAAGTAGGAAGGGCGCTAACATCTTGCACGGTCATGATAGCCAGGCAGGTCAGAGCATAGCCTGACAGTTATGTTGGCAACAACGTCAGTACCAAGGGCAAGGGATGAAGAGATCCATTTTCCTGCTCGTTAAACGAGGCGGGCCTATAGGCAAGGTACTCGTCCATCAGTGGTTACCGGAATGTCATCAACAAAAGCAACAGGGTCTTACTAGCACGGTTTTACACTAAGGTGTTTACATAAGCAGAAAAATATTACTACTTAGATCATAAACATCATAAGAAAGGTTAAACAAAACAATGGAAAGAAAAATGTGATTAAACACATATTTCAGGGGTATATCCTTCTCAAGGACAAGCAAAACATGATGCCCATGACACGATAGAAAGTAGAAAACCATTTAGGTAAGGGGAGAGGAATTTGATGACATTACCCATACAATAGTGTTTGGATAAGTGATCATGAAACATTTAGCATTGCGCCTCCAATGTTCTTAATGATGTTTTGAGTACCGCAGTCATGCTTCAGGATAGTATTGACATGGTCAGCAGGTAAACGTTAGACTTTGGATACACAAAGGATCCATCATAAGCAACTTATAAAATAAGTCATAAAATTTCAGCAAGGAAAAGATGAGGATGTGGCCGATGGGCTCAACAACAACTCATCGAGGGAAAGGGATGATAATTCTCATCATGAATTCTATTCATATCTTGGAAGAAGTCAAAATATTGCTGATGATTAGGACACCTTCTGTCAAGAGGTTTCATGAAGATGTAATCGATTAATGACGACATCAAGCAAAAGGAGTGGTGAAGTGAAAATTTACCGGAGCCACAAATAGGATTGCAAGCTCAAAATCAAAGTTCCCTTGCAAGGCAAACAATGTGATGTTGAAGGCTTGATGTAGCTTAGCGGACTGTCGAGATTGTGTTCCGAGGATGATAGACATAGGTAGCATGGTCAACCTTTAGCATGACGATGATGATCTAGCCAACCGAGTGGAAATGACATGATCAAGGATAAACTCGTAAACAATGAAGATTACAAGGAGTTGTTGAATCGCAGTGCAAACTCGATTCAGTTATCGGTGTTCTCGAGTGCCCAACCACTCAGAACCCGAGGAAGAATTGGAATTGGTGAGAATTAATAGTTGAAGAAGAAATCATAAGAAGTTATGTAGTTCTCTGATATTATTGAGATACCAGGGGTAAAACTCAAAGGTAGATCAGAATAGAGGTTAGACTAGTGTATTAATTTGTGGAAGACAAGCACTTTAACTTGTCTGAGAAATATGATCAAAGAAGAACAATATGGTCAGAACCATGATTGCAAAAGTCCAAAATCTAGATCTAAGACGAACTTATACCAAGGGGATAAGTAATTTTAAGAGAAGCTTCCATGATAAGATCTACATCGTGTCCATGGGCATGAACACAAGGTTCAGGGTCGACTCCCACTTCTCCAATGCATATCACTTCATTTATTTCTTGCTTTTGATGAAGTTGTAGCGTTGAAATGTTATCTGGCAAAACACTAGAAGAGTAAGACTTGTTAAAACTCTCGGGTTCAAACGGATTAGGGAAGGCATAGGTTCAACCCATAGGGGCATCTTAGGAACCTATTCCACAAACTTCAGGAGTAAGTAACTCAAGCTTGGAGGTAGAGCATGGTTATCAAAAAGCAGGGGATACAATTTACCAAAGGTATTATGTATCAGGGGAAGAACTCAAGGATTTGAGAATAGGCAGGAACGGTCAGATAATAATCCACCAAAGGATATGCTGGACCACAAAGAATCGGATGTGAGTATCAATGCTCAACCAGAAGAAGAAATAGTGCAAAGGCATTGGATTATTGAAATATCTGGATAATTTCAAAGCTTAAATACAAAGGAATTATGATTTCCAAACCAGGGGATCAGAAGCAGAGGCTCTGCTCAAAAGATAATTGAGTTGAATCGACATAGATCGACAATCAATCACGGTTTGATTTGCTGAGAACCAGCTCATGTTTGAAGTGACATATGAACCAAAAGGACGAATTTCATAAGGATCAACTGATGATTGCGTGCATTCACACATGATACGTCTCCATCGTATCTACTTTTCCAAACACTTTTGACCTTGTTTTGGACTCTAACTTGCATGATTTGAATGGAACTAACCCGGACTGACGCTGTTTTCAGCAGAATTGCCATGGTGTTATTTTTGTGCAAAAATAAAAGTTCTCAGAATGACCTAAAAATCAACGGAGACACATTTTGGAATAAGTAAAAAATACTGGCGAAAGAATCAACACCAGGGGGTCCACACCCTGTCCATGAGGGTGCAGGGCGTGCCCCCCCCCCAGCCTGGGGTGCTCCCCCTGCCTCGTGGGCCCCCTGGGCTCCACCGACGTCAACTCAAACTCTATATATTCACATTTGGGGAGAAAAAATTAGATAGAAGGATTTATCGCGTTTTATGATACGGAGCCAACGCCAAGCCCTAATCTCTCTCGGGAGGGCTGATCTGGAGTCCGTTTGGGGCTCCGGAGAGGGGAACCCGTCGCCATCATCATCAACCTTCCTCCATCACCAATTTCATGATGCTCACCGACATGCGTGAGTAATTCCATCGTAGGCTTGCTGCACTGTGATGGGTTGGATGAGATTTATCATGTAATCGAGTTAGTTTTGTTAGAGTTTAATCCCTAGTATCCATTATGCTCTGAGATTGATGTTGCTTTGACTTTGCTACGCTTAATGCTTGTCACTAGGGCCCGAGTGCCATGATTATAGATCTGAACCTATTATGTTTTCATGAATATATGTGAGTTCTTGATCCTATTTTGCAAGTCAATAGTCACCTACTATGTGTTATGATCCGGTAACCCCGAAGTGACTATAATTGGAACCACTCCCTTGTGATGACTATAGTTTGAGGAGTTCATGTATTCACTAAGTGTTAACGCTTTGTTCTGGTACTCTATTAAAAGGAGGCCTTAATATCCCTTAGTTTCCAATAGGACCCCGCTGCCACAATAGGGTAGGACAAAAGATGTCATGCAAGTTCTTTTCCATAAGCACGTATGACTATATTCATAATACATGCCTATATTACATTGATGAACTGGAGCTAGTTCTGTGTCACCCTATGTTATAACTGTTGCATGAGGAATCACATCCGACATAATTATCCATCACTGATCCATTGCCTACGAGCTTTTCACATATTGATCTTTGCTTAGTTACTTCTCCGTTGCCACTGTTACGATTGCTACAAAAACTTCTACTGTTACTTTTGCCACCGTTACCGTTACTTCCATATTACTTTGTGTGACGCCCCAAGACCGGAGCTTCAGATGCCTTCCATATGTTCCGGGTTTTGCCATGTGTTTCATTTGTGCATGCCCTTTTATTTTTGTATTGCATCATGTCATCATGTCATTTTTTAACTCAACTAAATAAATTGCATGGATCTTCGGTCCATTTAAATCGAGGGAGTTCACATGGTGAAATTCTCTTTATAACATATAAAAGCCTCTCAATACTATTAGGGAGCTATAATAAAAAAATTCCATTTTTTGGAATTCACCATAAAACACTTGCAAATTATCCCAATGCCTTTGTTATCTCAATTCTTGGTCTCCAACTTGCCATATTTTTCTTTCGTCATTTTCTGGAGCTCCACCTAAATTCTCAACATTTTTGGGAACTTCGAAAAACCTATCATAGTTCAAAACTTTTGAATTAAATTCAAAGAACCTTGGTCTTTCCTAATTTCTTGGATCAACACATTTTTGTGTGAGTCCAAGAAATTTAACCTCTTGCTCAAATTCGCTCACTAACCCTCTCTTTATATTTTCTTCTTCTATCTATTTTTTTCTTTTCCCTTAATGGTAAAGAGAAGAGGGAAGGAGATAGGAGCCCAGCCAGGCCTCTGGCCACTTGGGCCTCCTAGCAGCGCCGGCCTCCCAGGCCCATATGCCCCTCCTAAGCCCACCGAACCTTCCTAACCCTAGCGCGCACCCCACTCCCATCGATCGTTCCCTCGTCCTCCTGCGCCGCCAGAGACCACGTACGTAGCCCGATCCCCCTCGTTTCCTTCCGCTCGATCTCCTCTCTCCCTCCGTCCTCCTCCTACGTCGCACCTACAACAGAGGGAGAGAAAGAGAAGCTCTCCGCCTCTGCCGCCCGCTCTCCGGTCCGTCGCCGCCTGATATGTCTCCAACGTATCTGTAATTTTTGATTGCTCCATGCTATGTTATCTACTATTTTGGGCAATCTTGGGCTTTATTATCCACTTTTATATTATTTTTGGGACTAACCTATTAACCGGAGGCCCAACCCAGAATTGATGTTTTTTGCCTATTTCAGTGTTTTGAAGAAAAGGAATATCAAACGGAGTTGAAACGGAACGAAATCAACTGGAGAAGTTATTTTTGGAAGGAAAGCTACCGGATGGACTTGGACCCCATGTCAGGAGCCAAGGGAGATTCTCACGAGGGTGCCCCCCCCTAGGGTGCGCCCCCTGCCTCGTGCGGCCCCCAAAGCTCCACCGACATACTTCCTGCATGCATATATACCTACGTACCCTAAAACTTCCACAACAGAGATTAGATCAGGAGTTCCGCCACCAGAAGCCTCCGTAGCCACCGAAAACCAATCTAGACCCGTTCCGGCACCCTGCCGGAGGGGGCAATCCCTCTCCGGTGGCCATCTTCATCATCCCGGTACTCTCCATGATGAGGAGGGAGTAGTTCTCCCTCGGGGCTGAGGGTATGTACCAGTAGCTATGTGTTTGATCTCTCTCTCTCTCTCGTGTTCTTGAGGTGATACGATCTTGATGTATCGCGAGCTTTGCTATTATATTTGGATCCTATGATGTTTCTTCCCCCCTCTACTCTCTTGTAATGAATTGAGTTTTCCCTTTGAAGTTATCTTATCGGATTGAGTCTTTAAAGATTTGAGAACACTTGATATATGTCTTGTCGTGCGTATTTGTGGTGACAATGGGATACCACATGATTCACTTGATGTATGTTTTGGTGATCAACTTGCGGGTTCCGCCCATGAACCTATGCACAGGGGTTGGCACACGTTTTTGTCGTGATTCTCCTGTAGGAATTTGGGGCACTCTTTGAGGTCCTTTGTGTTGGTTGAATAGATGAATCTGAGATTGTGTGATGCATATCGTATAATCATACCCACGGATACTTGAGGTGACAATGGAGTATCTAGGTGACATTAGGGTTTTGGTTGATTTGTGTCTTAAGGTGTTATTCTAGTACGAACTCTAGGGCTGTTTGTGACACTTATAGGAATAGCCCAACGGATTGATCGGAAAGAATAACTTTAAGGTGGTTTCGTACCCTACCATAATATCTTCGTTTGTTCTCCGCTATTAGTGACTTTGGAGTGACTCTTTGTTGCATGTTGAGGGATAGTTATGTGATCCAATTATGTTAGTATTGTTGAGGGAACTTGCACTAGCGAAAGTATGAACCCTAGGCCTTGTTTCAACGCATTGCAATACCGTTTACGCTCACTTTTATCATTAGTTACCTTGCTGTTTTTATATTTTCAGATTACAAATACCTTTATCTACCATCCATATTGCACTTGTATCACCATCTCTTCGCCGAATAGTGCACCTATACAATTTACCATTGCATTGGGTGTGTTGGGGACACAAGAGACTCTTTGTTATCCGGTTGCAGGGTTGCTTGAGAGAGACCATCTTCATCCTACACCTCCTACGGATTGATAAACCTTAGGTCATCCACTTGAGGGAAGTTTGCTACTGTCCTACAAACCTCTGCACTTGGAGGCCCGACAACGTCTACAAGAAGAAGGTTGTGCAGTAGACATCAAGCTCTTTTCTGGCGCCGTTGCTGGGGAGGATAGCGCTTGAAGGTATATCTTTAGATCTTGCAATCGAGTCTTTTAGTTTCTTGTTTTATCACTAGTTTAGTTTATAAAACAAAATTACAAAAAAATGGAATTAAGTTTGTCTCATACGCTTCACCTTTTTAATATCTTTCGTAAGTATAATGGAAAGGAAAATTGTGCTCAAGTGCTAGAAGAAGAAATCTATAAAATGTTTGGCACTAAATATGTGAATGATGAGCATGATTGAAATATTGTTAGTACGAATTCTTTGAATATCCATGATACTAATGATGATTGCACTAGTTATGATGAAAATGTCTCCTATAAACATGTCAATTTTTGTGGAGTACATTGGGTTTGTAAGCACACACCAAATAGGGAAGATAGATATTGCAAGAGGCATAAGTACTTAGAAACTAAATTGTTACAAGAAGAGCTAGATGAATGTGCCGAAAATTTAAATTATGTTGGCCATGCTTGTGAGCTTTGCAATGAACATGATCATTTCAATACCCAATGCAAATTGTTTCATGATCGTATCATGTCCAAAAATTGTGATGACTTGATTTCCCTTACACATTATAATGAACTTAGTTTGCTTATGGGTTACGAAGAAATGAAACGTATAACTAAGAATCTTCCAGAATTTTCCCGTTATAAACCTCTTGATTTTGATCTAGAGGAAATTTATATGTATTGTGCGGTGAATTGTACTGAAAATCCTTATATTGCCAACTACATAAAGAAAAGAGAACAAATAGAAGATGAAGAGAATACTAATGAAAGGGAAGAGACTTCCCAATATCCTCCTATTATTTCTTATGATGAATCAGGTAACGAGGAGGAGCCTCCTATTCAACCAATCTCATTAATAAGGAGCTCCAAAAAGAGGATTGAACCCACACATGATGTGGTGAAGAAGAAGAAAAGAAAAAGGAAGATATGTAAAAAGATATCTCTCCCAAATAATGCTGCTCCTATTACTATTGTGCCTCATGAAAATATAATTGTGGAAGATAATGATACTTCTTATGATCTTGAAAATCTTTTTGGCACTTGCTTGGAAGAATATGATAATTGCTATACTATCGGTGCTATCCATACTATTAATGATGAGAGTGATTATGCTTATGATATGAAAAGGCCCAAGCTTGGGGATGCTATGTTTGATGAAGATGATTTTTTTGAGAATATATTTGCTGCAATTAATGTTTGTCCCAAGCTTGGGGAAGCTATGATTAATGAAGATGATATTTTTAGTCTCCCAAGTTTTGATATGCAAGTTTATAATGATGATAGCATGCCTCCTACTTATGATGATTATTGTGAATATACTTATGCTATAGAAAGTAGTGATTATATTTATAAAACTTGTCATTATTATGATTACTCCTTCTTTGAACATTACTCTTTCAATGTGGAAACAATTTATAGTATTCGAGTTTCCTATGATACTCCCACTATTCCGAATGAGAAGAATTTTGCTTATGTGGAGAGTAATAAAATTTCCATGTTTGTAGATCATGAAAAGAATGCTTTAGGTGCTGGTTATATTATTGAATTCATTCATGATTCTACTGAAAATTATTATGAGGGAGGAACATATGCTTGTAGGAATTGCAATAATATCAAGTTTCCTCTCTATTTGCTTAAAGTTTTGAAGTTATGCTTGTTTTACCCTCCTATGCTAGTTGATTATTGTTCCCACAAGTTGTTTTCTCACAAAATCCCTATGCATAGGAAGTGGGTTAGACTTAAATGTGCTATTCATATTCTTCATGATGCTCTCTTTATGTTACAATTCTTATCCTTTATGTGAGCATCATTGAAATCATCATGCCTAGCTAGGGGCGTTAAACGATAGCGCTTGTTGGGAGGCAACCCAATTTTATTTTTATTACTTGATTTTTGTTCCTGTTTAGTAATAAATAATCCATCTAGCCTCTGTTTAGATGTGGTTTTATGCTTTTAATTAGTTTTTGTACCAAGTAGAACCTTTGGGAAGACTTGGCGAAAGTCTTGTTGATCATGCTGTAAAAAATAGAAACTTTAGCGCTCACGAGAATTGCTTCCATTTTTGTTTGGAGAGTGATATTTAGTTAATTCTTTTTGCAGATGATTAATACGTAAATTCCTCAGGTCCAGAAATTTATTTGATAATTTTATGAGTTCTAGAAGTATACGTTTGATCCAGATTACTATAGACTGTTCTGCTTTTGACAGATTCTGTTTTTCGTGTGTTGTTTGCTTATTTTGATGAATCTATGGCTAGTAAAATAGTTTATAAACCATAGAGAAGTTGGAATACAGTAGGTTTAACACCAATATAAATAAAAAATGAGTTCATTACAGTACCTTGAAGTGGTGATTTATTTTCTTATACTAACGGAGCTTACGAGTTTTCTGTTAAGTTTTGTGTTGTGAAGTTTTCAAGTTTTGGGTAAGTATTCGACGGACTATGGAATAAGGAGTGTCAAGAGCCTAAGCTTGGGGATTCCCAAGGCACCCCAAGGTAATATTCAAGGATAGCCAAGAGCCTAAGCTTGGGGATGCCCCGGAAGGCATCCCCTCTTTCGTCTTCGTTCATCGGTAACTTTACTTGGAGCTATATTTTTATTCACCACATGATATGTGTTTTGCTTGGAGCATCAATTTATTTTGTTAGGATTTGAATGATGTTATTTATAAAAATGTTTTTCATCTTTTATTTCAATAAAAGTGGCATTGATAGCCTTTACTATGCCTATTTTAGAAGTCACATGTTGCTGTTTGAAAACAGAAAGTTTACCGCTGTTGCAATAATTCCCTAGAAAAGTAAGAATGTGATAAAATGTTGAAACCTTTTGCATATTAAGATCTGATAAATTTACTACAGTGGGATTTTTCTTTCATAATTTTTGGAGCTAGGGAAGTATGGATGTTTCTGCATTCTTTACAGACTGTCCTGTTTAGGCAGATTGTTGTTATGTTTGCATTGTTTGCATATGTTTGCTTCTCTAATGATTCTATTTGAGGATAGAACTATTAAATATGCAGAGGCATTTAGTATGCAATGTTGAATAATAATTTTAGTGATTTTCTACAGTAGAGTATGATAAGGTTTTTGCAATGGTTTATACTAACTTATCTCACGAGTCCTTGTTGAGTTTTGTGTGGATGAAGCTTTTGAGATTTAGGGAAGACCGCGATATGAGAGGAATTAAGGAGACACAAAAGCTCAAAAGTCTCAAGCATCTAAGCTTGGGGATGCCCCGGTTGGCATCCCACCTTTCTTCTTCAACAACTATCGATTAGTTTCGGTTGATCCTAAGTTTTTGCTTCTTCACATGATGTTTGCCATTCTTAGAATGTCATTTTATTTTGCTTTGCTTGCTGTTTGAATAAAGTATGAAGATCTGAAATTCTTAAATATTAGAGAGTCTTCACATAGTTGCATAATTATTCAACTACTCATTGATCTTAAGTTATATCTTCCGGAGTAGTTTGTTGTTGCTCTAGTGCTTCACTTATATCTTTTAAGAGCACGGTGGTGGTATTATAGAAATAGATGAACTCTCATGCTTCACTTATATCATTTTGAGAGTATTAAAAGCATGGTAATTTGATTAAATAATCCTAATATGCTAGGCATCTAAGAATAGTAAAAACTTTCTTATGAGTGTGTTGAATACTAAGAGAAGTTTGATGCTTGATGATTGTTTTGAGATATGGAGGTAATAATATCAAAGTCGTGCTAGTTGAGTAGTTGTGAAATTGAGAAATACTTGTGTTGAAGTTTGCAAGTCCCGTAGCATGCACGTATGGTAAACGTTATGTAACAAATTTGAAACATGAGGTGTTATTTGATTGTCTTCCTTATGAGTGGCGGTCGGGGACGAGCGATGGTCTTTTCCTACCAATCTATCCCCCTAGGAGCATGCGCGTAGTGCCGAGGTTTTTGATGACTTGTAGATTTTTGCAATAAGTATGTGAGTTATTTATGACTAATGTTGAGTCCATGGATTATACGCACTCTCACCCTTCCATCATTGCTAGCCTCTTCGGTACCGTGCATTGCCCTTTCTCACTTTGAGAGTTGGCGCAAACTTCGCCGGTGCATCCAAACCCCGTGATATGATACGCTCTGTCACACATAAACCTCCTTATATCTTCCTCAAAACAGCCACCATACCTACCTATTATGGCATTTCCATAGCGATTCCAAGATATATTGTCATGCAACTTTCCATCATTCCGTCCATCATGACACATTCATCATTGTCATATTGCTTAGCATGATCATGTAGTTGACATAGTATTTGTGGCAAAGCCACCGTTCATAATTCTTTCATACATGTCACTCTTGGTTCATTGCATATCCCGGTACACCGCCGGAGGCATTCATATAGAGTCATCTTTGTTCTAGTATCGGGTTGTAATCATTGAGTTGTAAATAAATAGAAGTGTGATGATCATCATTATTATAGCATTGTCCCAAGTGAGGAATAAAAAAATAAAAAAAGAGAAAGGCCATAAAAAAGAGAAGGCCCAAAAAAAGAGAAAGGCCATAAAAAAGAGAAGGCCCAAAAAATGAGAGAAAAAGAGAGAAGGGACAATGCTACTATCCTTTTACCACACTTGTGCTTCAAAGTAGGACCATGATCTTCATAGTAGAAAGTCTCTCATGTTATCACTTTCATATACTAGTGGGAATTTTTCATTATAGAACTTGGCTTGTATATTCCAACAATGGGCCTCCTCAAGTGCCCTAGGTCTTCGTGAGAAAGCAAGTTGGATGCACACCCACTTAGTTTCTTTTGTTGAGATTTCGTACATTTATAGCTCTAGTGCATCCGTTGCATGGCAATCCCTACTCCTTGCATTAACATCAATCGGTGGGCATCTCCATAGCCCATTGATTAGCCTCGTTGATGTGAGACTTTCTCCTTTTTTTGTCTTCTCCACATAACCCCTCATTATTCTATTCCACCCATAGTGCTATATGCATGGCTCGCGCTCATATATTGCGTGAAAGTTTATAGGTTTGAGATTACTAAAGTATGAAACAATTGCTTGGCTTGTCATCGGGGTTGTGCATGATGAGAGCATTCTTGTGTGACGAAAATGAAACATGACTAAACTATATGATTTTGTAGGGATGAACTTCCTTTGGCCAGGTTATTTTGAGAAGACATAATTTCTTAGTTAGTATGCTTGAAGTATTATCATTTTTATGTCAATATGAACTTTTGTCTTGAATATTTCGGATCTGAATATTCATACCACAATTAAGAAGAAGTACATTGAAATTATGCCAAGTAGCACTCCGCATCAAAAATTCTGTTTTTATCATTTACCTACTCGAGGACGAGCAGGAATTAAGCTTGGGGATGCTTGATACGTCTCCAACGTATCTATAACTTTTGATTGCTCCATGATATGTTATCTACTGTTTTGGGCAATATTGGGCTTTATTATCCACTTTTATATTATTTTTGGGACTAACCTATTGTAACACCCCGAGACCGATGTGCCAGGTGTCCTCTAATTATTCGCGGTTGTTGCCTTGTCATTGCTTGCGTGTCATGCATTGCATATCATGTCATCATGTGCATTTCATTTGCATACATGTTCGTCACATGCATCCGAGCATTTTCCCCGTTGTCCGTTTTGCAATCCGGCGCTCCTATGTCACCCGGTGTCCCTTCCTATCTCTTTTCGTGTGCGGGTGTTAAAAGTTTTCGGATTGGACCGAGACTTGTCATGCGGCCTTGGTTTACTACCGGTAGACCGCCTGTCAAGTTTCGTGCCATTTGGACTTCGTTTGATACTCCAACGGTTAACCGAGGGACCAAAAAGGCCTCGTGAGTGTTGCAGCCCAACACCATTCCGAAGTGGCCCAAAAACCACCTAAGACCTCTCCATCATATCAGTCATTCGATCACAATCACGTGGCCGCAAACCGCACCTCATTTGGACTCTCCTAGCTCCCTGTACCTATATATATGTGATCCCCTCCGAAATTCACGCAGACAAAACCCTAAAAACTCCTCCCCGCGCCACTAGACACTTCCTCCCGCATCGGCCGGACATGTCCACCCCGCCACCACATCACTCCGGCCAATCGGGAGCCACCACGTCGCCTCCGCCGCCTCCCTCCTCCAATAGGGCGCCGCCACCTCAGCCCGCGCGCCGCCCCACTTCACCGCGGCCCGTGGAGCCCATCGCGGGCCCGCACAGGCCCGCACGCCACCGCCGCTCGTCCATCTGCAGTCCGAGTTCCCTTCGCTCGATCCGGATCGCTTGCGCCGCCTGGGGGCCTCGTTGCCGGCCACCGGCTCCGGTGAGCCCTCGCCGGAGCTCCTCCGCCGAGCGCCTCGCCTCCCTGCGCTCCTTTGTCGCTCCGTCATGCCTCGTAGCACGCCGCTGCCGTCCGGGTGAGCCCGCGCCGCCCCCGCTGTTTCTTCTCCTCCCTCTCTGGCCTCTCGCTCACTACCTCCGTCCCGCAGGAACTCACCGGCGCCAGAGCTTAGAGTTCGTCGTTCCCTCCATTCCCGACCGGATCCGGAGGAGCCACGCCCAGATCCGTCCTCTGCGTCCTACCCCGCATCCATTCCCAGCCTCCGCGCTCGCCGTTGTCGCCGGAGAGGCCATCCTTGCTGCCGTCGGCGTTCCCTGTCTCCTGCGCCGCCGCCATGGCCTCCTGCGTGGGAGGAGCGCGCGAGGAGGACGACTCCTTCGCCCTGGGCCTTCGCCTGGGTTGATGGGCCGGCCAGCCCCAGATCCAGCGGCCCATCGCCCCCTCCTCATTTGGGCCAAGCCCATGGGGTGAGACACACCCTAACCTCCGCCCCGAGCGACCTTTGGCTATGCTACGCCCGGGTGTTTTTTTACTAAGTTCCAGATCTGCATACTTTTCATGCCATTTTTATCATGCCATAACTCCGCATCCGTAGCTTCGATTCGTGCATGTAGCATATCAAAATGTTCACCTCGATGAGTACATCCTTTCAGCTCATTGAATCATTTTCATTTGAGCTCATCTTGATGCCCGAAATGCTGTTGGAAGAGGGCTATGTGGTGAATTTGTCAGATCTGTTTCATCAAATGGCATTTTGTCATTTTTGCCATGATTAATGTGTGCATGATATGATCCTAAGCTCTACATGTGTTTTATTATATGCCATGCCATATTTACAGGGGTGTATGCCATGTATTTTTGTGATATTTGTGGTGACTAGCACACGCTTGCAAAGTAGCGTAATCGGTAATGCTGTTTTCAGGGATTTAGAATTTCACTAAGTCCTTGTTCTGTTTTTGCTTTTATGCCATATGTTCATGTTGTTTCCTAGTGATCCGTGCCTCTTTTGAGGATGGTCAGTAAGGATGTTTTGTTAACATTGTTGTGCTCTATCCATCCATGTCTTTGTTCGCATTTATGGAGCACCCTAGATTGAGTCAATCGAGCTCTACTTTTGCTATAAAATGTTCCTGGCAGATTGTTAACATGTTTAGCGATTTTGCCGGGCTTGTTGCCATTGATCCGTGCATGCTATGATGTTGTTCTTGCCATGTCTAGATTCTATGCCATGTCTTCTTGATGGGTGTATGCTTAGTTTGTCATGCCATGCTCTGTAGGGAGTGCATCGAGCTCGTAAACATGCCTACTCGTTAACTGATTTGTATGCTCCAGTTTTTCACTAAGTCTGAGATCTGTTTATGTTTTTGTCATGTTCACATGCTTGCAATTGTATTTTCTGATCCCTTTTGGCTCAAGGTCACTGAGGGACTTTTGTTAAGTACTTTGAGTAGCTTCATGCCATGCATTGCTTTGACATGTTAAGTTCCTATAGCTTGTAGTTTTCATGCTCTAAAGTGTGCTTCCTGATGATAAATTCCAGACTTGTGTTAATTTCACTAAGTCTGAAACCTGTTATCGTTTGCACTTTTGCCATGCTTGTTTGAACCTGTTATTGGGTGAATTAGCCGTATCTCACTGTTCATATTTTGTCAAGCATCATGAGTGGATCCCTTTCATGTATTTTGTTGCCATGTTTGAGTGTTGTAGCATATTTAACTTGATGCATTTAGATGGCTACTTGCTGTTTATCGCAGAACGGTGCCATACTTGTTTTGCTTGCCATTTCCAATCCGTGCATCCGATTCCGGTGATCTTTATATCAATTTCAACCGAAATCACCTCACCTTTCCAACGGAACTCTTGGTTTTCCAAGTTTAGACCAGGTTCAATCATTCTGTTCCAAATCATGCATATGCATCACATACCGCATCTCGCATATCATACCATGTTCGTGTGTGGTTTGTTTACTATGTTGTGTGCTTCTTTCCGGTGTTGCTTCTTCGGGTTGGTTCCGATTATGACGCGTTTGTGAGGACCCGTTCAACTACGTCCATTTGTCTTCTTCATGGACTCGTTCTTCTTCCTTGCGGGATTTCAGGCAAGATGATCATACCCTCGAAATCACTTCTATCTTTGCTTGCTAGTTGCTCGCTCTTTTGCTATGCCTATGCTACGATACCTACCACTTGCTATATCATGCCTCCCATATTGCTAAGCCAAGCCTCTAACCCACCCTATCCTAGCAAACTGTTGATTGGCTATGTTATCGCTTTGCTCAGCCCCTCTTATAGTGTTGTTAGTTGTAGGTGAAGATTGGAGCTTGTTCCATGTTTGGAACATGGATACTTTGTTGGGATATCACAATATCTCTTATTTAATTAATTAATCTATATACTTGGTAAAGGGTGGAAGGCTCGGCCTTATGCCTGGTGTTTTGTTCCACTCTTGCCGCCCTAGTTTCCGTTATATCGGTGTTATGTTCCCGGATTTTGCGTTCCTTACGCGATTGGGTTATAATGGGAACCCCTTGACAGTTCGCCTTGCATAAAACTCCTCCAGCAATGCCCAACATTGGTTTTACCATTCGCCACCTAGCCTTTTCTTTCCCTTGGGTTCTGCAGACTCAAGGGTCATCTTTATTTAAACCCTCCTGGGCTAGTGCTCCTCTGAGTGTTGGTCCAAACAGAGCCACTTGCAGCGCCACCTCAGGGAAACTCGAGGGCTGGTTTTAGTTGTACGTAGTGCTCATCTGAGTGTGCCCTAAGAAAGAGATATGTGCAGCTCCTATTGGGATTTGTCGGCACATTCGGGCGGTGTTGCTGGTCTTGTTTTACCATTATCGAAAGGTCTTGTAACCGGGATTCCGAGCCTGATCGGGTCTTCCCGCTAGAAGGAATATCCTTCATTGACCGTGAGAGCTTGTGATGGGCTAAGTTGGGACACCCCTGCAGGGATTTGACCTTTCAAAAGTCGTGCCCGCGGTTATGGGCAGATGGGAATTTGTTAATGTCCAGTTGTAGAAAACCTGAAGTTGATCTTAATTAAAATACATCAACCACATGTGTAACCGTGATGGTCTCTTCTCGACGGAGTCCGGGAAATGAACACGGTGGTGGAGTTATGCCTGACGTGGGTTGTTTTAGGATCACTTCTTGATCATAGTTGTTCGACCGTGCTTTTGCCTTCTCTTCTCGCTCTCATTTGCGTATGTTAGCCACCATATATGCTAGTCGCTTGCTGCAGCTCCACATCATACCTTTACCTTACCCATGAGCTTAAATAGTCTTGATCGCGAGGGTGTGAGATTGCTGAGTCCCTGTGACTCACAGATACTTCCAAAACCAGTTTGCAGGTGTCGATGAAACCGTGCAGATGACGCAACCCAGCTCAAGGAGGAGCTCGATGAAGATCTTGTCCTTTGTGTTGTTCTGTTTCTGGTTGATCAGTGGCGGAGCCCAGTTGGGGTCGATCGGGGATCGGTGTAGCTTTTGGGTTAGTCTTCTTCTATTTCAGTTCCGTAGCCGGACCTTGATTGTATCTGTGTGATGTAATGCTTTATTCATGTAATTGTGTGAAGTGGCGATTGTAAGCCAACTATGTATCTTTTTCCCTCATGTATTACATGGGTTGTGTGAAGATTACCTCACTTGCGACATTGCTTTCAATGCGGTTATGCCTCTAAGTCATGCTTCGACACGTGGGAGATATAGCCGCATCGAGGGCGTTACACCTATTAACCGGAGGCCCAGCCCAGAATTGCTGTTTTTGCCTATTTCAGTGTTTCGAAGAAAAGGAATATCAAACGGAGTCGAAACGAAACGAAATCAACTGGAGAAGTTATTTTTGGAAGGAAAGCTACCGGATGGACTTGGACCCCACGTCAGGAGCCAAGGGAGGTGCTCACGAGGGTGGGGGGCCCCCTAGGGCGCGCCCCCCTGCCTCGTGGGGCCCCCGAAGGTCCACCGACGTACTTCCTGCACCCATATATACCTACGTACCCTAAAACTTCCAGAATAGAGATTAGATCAGGAGTTCCACCGCCAGAAGTCTCCGTAGCCACCGAAAACCAATCTAGACCCGTTCCGGCACCCTGCCCGAGGGGGCAATCCCTCTCCAGTGGCCATATTCATCATCCTGGTGCTCTCCATGACGAGGAGGGAGTAGTTCTCCCTCGGGGCTGAGGGTATGTACCAGTAGCTATGTGTTTGATCTCTCTCTCTCTCTCATGTTCTTGAGGTGATACGATCTTGATGTAACGCGAGCTTTGCTATTATATTTGGATCCTATGATGTTTCTTCCCCCCTCTACTCTCTTGTAATGAATTGAGTTTTCCCTTTGAAGTTATCTTATCGGATTGAGTCTTTAAAGATTTGAGAACACTTGATGTATGTCTTGCCGTGCGTATCTGTGGTGACAATGGGATACCACGTGATTCACTTGATGTATGTTTTGGTGATCAACTTGCGGGTTCCGCCCATGAACCTATGCATAGGGTTTGGCACACGTTTTCGTCATGATTCTACGGTAGGAATTTTGGGGCACTCTTTGAGGTCCTTGTGTTGGTTGAATAGATGAATCTGAGATTGTGTGATGCATATCGTATAATCATACCCACGGATACTTGAGGTGACAATGGAGTATCTAGGTGACATTAGGGTTTTGGTTGATTTGTGTCTTAAGGTGTTATTCTAGTACGAACTCTAGGGCTGTTTGTGACACTTATAGGAATAGCCCAACGAATTGATTGGAAAGAATAACTTTAAGGTGGTTTCGTACCCTACCACAATCTCTTTGTTTGTTCTCCGTTATTAGTGACTTTGGAGTGACTCTTTGTTGCATGTTGAGGGATAGTTATGTGATCCAATTATGTTAGTATTGTTGAGGGAACTTGCACTAGCAAAAGTATGAACCCTAGGCCTTGTTTCAACGCATTGCAATACCGTTTACGCTCACTTTTATCATTAGTTACCTTGCTGTTTTATAGTTTCAGATTACAAATACCCTTATCTACCATCCATATTGCACTTGTATCACCATCTCTTCGCCGAACTAGTGCACCTATACAATTTACCATTGTATTGGGTGTGTTGGGGACACAAGAGACTCTTTGTTATTTGGTTGCAGGGTTACTTGAGAGAGACCACCTTCATCCTATGCCTCCTACGGATTGATAAACCTTAGGTCATCCACTTGAGGGAAATTAGCTACTGTCCTACAAACCTCTGCACTTGGAGGCCCAACAACGTCTACAAGAAGAAGGTTGTGTAGTAGACATCACTGCCCTGTGCGCGCGATCACGTCGGCCTCCTCGTCCTCAGCTCCTCCTCCACCTCGCCTTGGCGCGCGAGCCCCGCGCCCCGCCTCCTCCTTCCTCCAGCGCCTCCGGTGATGGCCGCCACCGCTGAGCCCCAACCTCTGGCAGCCCCTGCTGTGAGTCCGGCGCCCTGCTTCTTCCTCGTCAACGGCGAGCCACGCCGTCCCTGACCACAGCAAGGCCGCTTCTCCGGCCATGTTCTTCGTCAGATCCGGCGACCTTCGCCTTGAACCCGCTGTCTCCGTCCCATTCTGGGCCTGCTCCACGCAGTCCCTCCTCTGCCTTGGCCTCGCCAAACCTCGGCTCGCCGGAGCGCCGCCAGGCCCCTGCGTCCTCGCCAAGTCCGTCGCCGCCTCTTCCCCCGTCCATCTCCGCTCGGTACATGGCGCCGAAGACTAGTAGCTCTGTCCGCCTCCGTGCGCCTCACTTGTTGCATGCCTCTGTCGCGAGCGCCTCGTCGAGGTCGTGGTTCGCCTGGGGCCGACCTTTCCCTTCGCGTGCACAACCAGCTGGCCTCGTCTCCCTCCATTCCGCTGCTGCACTGGAACCTGCCAAGACCATGACGACCATCGACATGTACCCCTGGTCGGCTACCTCCACGCCAAGTACGACTACACCATGGTGATACGTGAACGACAACACGGCTACGACAATTGTACCTCTACATCCTAGAATCGCTAAGTACCGCACCGAGATGCAAGTACAACAAGGAACCTCGAAGGACTTGGATGCGCCAAGTCCCTCTCCGACACGTGTACGACTACCGTCGCCAAAAACCCATGAACCAAAAACTTCAAGTTCGACTACCGTTGCAAGGACGAGATTGGCAAGTCCGAAAACCCAAGTACCACGACGCCGAGTACCCCTATGCGTGAAGACGCCAAGACTGTTTGGGGATTCACCAAGTACCACTACCGATGACTCAAACATCTACGGAAACTCATGCAACTATGAACGTGAACGACTACCATCGACCCCAAGTTACTCGGATTCGTCAAGTTCCTCTTCGAAACGTGTACCACTACCATCGAGGACCATTAGTACCGCTACTTCCACGAACATCCCAAGAACGTCTACTTCCCCTACACCGCATCGAACTCGAACCGCTCCGATAACGCATGCTTTGAAGGTATAACCCTGAGATGACCGCCCGTGAACGAATCCATGTGTGATGTATGAGATGCTCGTGCTTGCACCGTGCTCGAATTGTCGGTGCATGTTGCCCCTCTTTTGCCTTGTCACCGGCATGTGGAAACCCGGTAACCGGGATCACCCCACCATCTTTTCCACGCTCCCGTCACTTTTCCTTTTGCACTGGTATCTCCATGAGCTACCGGAACCAATATGTTGCCGTGGCATAATTTTCGGATTCGTTGCCGTGGCACCCCTTTCGTTTCCGCCACTATGACAAATGCTTCATAAAATGCTCTTATCAACATTTTCATAATTTTTGCATAACACTTGAACATGTCATCCACATCATGATAACAACAATTAAAATGGTTTAAATTGTTGTTTGCCTTAAATTGCTAAATGCATGCGGGGTTTTACCAGAATTGTTGTTTAGCGTTCCGGTTTAAACTTGCCTAAATAGATAATTTCTTTATGCTTCTCCTCTTGCCATGTTTAACAACATTTAATATTGTTGAGTACCTAAACGAGAGAGAACTAAATACTTGTTGTGGTGTTTCATCAATATGCAACTCGTTGCATATTGAGCTCCACTTAATTTGTAGTATTGTTTGTGCACTTTGCCATGCCATGCCTCTTTAAACCAGACATCCATCATACTTGGTTGTGCATCATGCCATGTTTATGTGGTGGTTGTTTACTATGTTGTTTGCTTCTTTCCGGTGTTGCTTCTTTGGGTTAGTTCCGATAATGTCGCGTTGTGAGGATTTGTTCGACTACGTCCGTTTGCCTTCTTCATGGACTCGTTCTTCTTCCTTACGGGATCTCAGGCAAGATGACCATACACTCGAAATCACTTCTATCTTTGCTTGCTAGTTGCTCGCTCTTTTGCTATGTCGCGATACCTACCACTTGCTATATCGTGCCTCCCCTATTGCCATGAAAAGCCTCTAACCCACCTTGTCCTAGCAAACCGTTGTTTGGCTATGTTACCGCTTTGCTCGGCCCTTCTTATAGCGTTGCTAGTTGCGGGTGAAGATGGAGTTTGTTCCTTGTTGGAACAAGGTTATTGTTGGGATATCACAATATCTCTTATTTACTTTAATGCACCTATATACTTGGTAAAGGGTGGAAGGCTCGGCCTTATGCCTGGTGTTTTGTTCCACTCTTGCCGCCCTAGTTTCCGTCATACCGGTGTTATGTTCCTTGATTTTGCATTCATTATGCGGTTGGGTTATAATGGGAACCCCTTGACAGTTCACCTTGAATAAAACTCCTCCAGCAAGGCCCAACCTTGGTTTTACCATTTGCCTCACCTAAGCCTTTTTCCCTTAGGTTTCCAGAGCCCGAGGGTCATCTTTATTTTAAACCCTCGGGCCAGTGCTCCTCTGAGTTTTGGTCCAAAACAGAGCCACTTGCAGCGCCACCTCGGGGAAACTCGAGGGTTGGTTTGAGTTGTACGTAGTGTTCATCTAGTGTGCCCTGAGAACGAGATATGTGCAGCTCCTATCGGGATTTGTTGGCACATATGGGCGGCTTTGCTGGTCTTGTTTTACCATTGTCGAAATGTCTTGTAACCGGAATTCCGAGTCTGATCAGGTCTTCCTGGGAGAAGGAATATCCTTCATTGACCGTGAGAGCTTGTGATGGACTAAGTTGGGACACCCCTGCAGGGTTTTGAACTTTCGAAAGCCGTGCCCGCGGTTATGGGCAAATGGGAATTTGTTAATATCCGGTTGTAGAGAACTTGACACTTAACTTAATTAAAAATGCATCAACCGCGTGTGTACCCGTGATGGTCTCTTTCCGGCGGAGTCCGGGAAGTGAACATGGTTCTTGGGTTATGTTTGAACGTAAGTAGTTTTAGGATCACTTCTTGATCACTTCTAGTTTCACGACCGTTGCTTTGCTTCTCTTCTCGCTCTCATTTGCGTATGTTAGCCACCATATATGCTAGTGCCTGCTGCAGCTCCACCTCACTACCTTTTCCTACCCATAAGCTTAAATAGTCTTGATCTCGCGGGTGTGAGATTGCTGAGTCCCTGTGACTCACAGATTATTTCAAACAGTTGCAGGTGCCGATGATAACCGTGCAGGTGACGCAACCGAGCTCAAGGAGGAGCTCGATGAAGATCGTGTTCGTTGTGTTGTTTCGTTTCCAGTTGATCAGTAGTGGAGCCTAGTCGGGGCGATCAGGGATCTTTTGCATTAGGGGTAAGCTTCTTTTATTTTGGTTCCGTAGTCGGACCTTGATTGTATTCTGGATGATGTAATGCTATATTTATATATTGTGTGAAGTGGCGATTGTAAGCAAACTCTTTATCCCTCTCTTATTCAGTACACGGGATGTGTAAAGATTACCCCTCTTGCGACACGCCTACAATGCGGTTATGCCTCTAAGTCGTGCTCCGACATGTGGGAGATATAGCCGCATCGTGGGTGTGACAAGTTGGTAATCAGAGCCTTCCCCAACTTATGAGCCCCCTGCTTGATCGAATCACTGGCGTTGTTGAGTCTAGAAAAATGTTTTGTGTCTTATAGGATTATATATATCGGAGAGTAGGATTCTTTTTACTCCTCGGTCCCTTCATTGCTCTGGTGAGGCTTCCTGACGTAGAGTTTTGAATCTTCTCTCCTCAAATTTCACTAAAAAAATTTAGGATCACGCGGGTATCTTGGAATCGTTTCGATGGTTTTGTGAGGAGAGCATTGTTCTTGGTGCCTCCTGACATTTAGGGGTTGTGGCAGTGTCCCGAGGAGTTGAGCTCCGAGGTGTTGTCGTCACAATTTTATCGTTCAGTTCTGGAATACCTGAGTTCGCCGACATCGAAAATCTCTTTTATGCAGTTGTTGGTGAGATAACCTCGACGCCACCCAGTACTGCGGCGGGAGTTCGGGAGTATTGCCATAACTCGTATAACGGATCTTTTCGAAGGTTGAGGTAAATGATTTCCGAAGGTTTCTTGGTTATGTGTTGAAGGATGGATACAGTTGGATGTAGGATTTGTTAGTTTGGGTGATATATTATGCTTCCCCTGTATCCCCAACACCGGATTGCATAACCAGAAAGTTTCGGGAGTTTATAAGTGGGAATTCAAGTAGCTCCTAGGATATCTTTCCGACAGATGCATGATATGAGATTGGGGTTCGACGTCTAGTGGTCCGCCTATCCACGGTTGGTTTTATAGTGGCCTCATTGTGTATTAAAGAGTCCTTGGCTATGCTAACTCGGGGACGCTTCGTATGTCATGTGCACTGCCTTGTACATGATGGTGTTGTACGATCGAGCCCATGTGGGCCCCACCACGAAAACTTCGGACGAAATCTCTATCATATGTTTGTTCCGACTTATTTTGCAAGTCAATCCTTTGTTTTGTTTTGAGTTGTGGTATTCGAGTTGCTTCAATGTCAAATGTTGATTCCATACCTTCCCTAAGTGGGGTTCTCATATTTCTATGTGAACACTAATCCTTCTTATTTATCGAGATTGTCATCCCAATTCTATTTTCATCCGGCGTGTTTCTCTTCAAGTAAATCCGATCATTTCAACATTCGCGAGATCAATTCTCAGTTCTTTGCAACGATGTTTGCTTCATCCGTCCCAAGTTGCCTTTGTTTTTCCCGCCCTCCCACCCTTTTTCTTCTTCAATGACTCAGACTTCTTAATCAAGTATCATTTTTATTGATGTGAAGAGTCTTCATTCCTTTCATTCAATGTTTTTAACCGGTGATTCTCAAGAAGATACTAACGGAGCTTCAAGTTATCATTATTCATTCTCTTTCTTCTCCGGTGGATTCAATTCAAGTGTTGTCAATCATATTCTTTCCTCGTTTCAAATGCTTTCTCATGCCGGTGCACCTCTTAATCATTCACTTCTCGCTATTCAATTGTTCTGGAGTGCTGAAGATATATCAAAGATTCAAGTTTCCATTCTCAATCCGTTCAAGCTATCTCGAGGGTGTTATATATTTTGAGCCATTTAATTCAACCGGCGCATTCTCTCTTTTAAATCATTCCAACGGTGTATCTTTCGAGTGGGCCCTAACCCACATGTCTTTTCCCAGGTTCTTACCTGACTCTTCTAGTTTTCCCGGAGCTAACCTAAATTGTTTAAAAAATGACGTAAGAATGAATTATCATCAGTCAAATGCCTTTCTCCATGATCTTTCAAATTCTTTTCATCGTTGGCTCAACCTTTCCAATTTTCATTCCGGAGTGCCTCAAAAATTCTCAGTGGTGGTTCTCGTCGTCATTCTCAACATTTGAAGACCGAAGAAGAGTTTTTCCTCCAAATCTTTTCCGTTCTCTCAAGGATTCGTGGTTCTAGCTTCATGATATCCTCTCATAATTGTTTGCGATTATGAGAATTCTTTTCATCCATCTTGAGCATTTCAAGAGTCTTTTCAGTTTGATTCCCCGAAGACCATCATTTCGGGTTTATTCATTCCAGCTTTCAGCTCTCGTTCTCCAAATCTTACCGGTGCATCATTCAAGTATTCTCTTATCAGCTCGTGATCTATTCGTACTCATGTATCTAAATTCTCTCATGTATCTTCTTTCGTTTTCCAATTCTTCCCGGTGAATTGTGTCTTTGCTACTTTCCTTTTCAATTCTTACGGTGGTTCGTTCAAGAGTTCTCTTCATTCGTTATCATATCAATTCATTTGTTCTTTCCAAGCCTACTGGTGGATCGTTGAAGATCTTCTCAAGTTTGCGCTATATCTATCTTAATCATTTCTACGAGAATAAGTAGTATGCCAAATCCGTTGCTTGTCATCAATCTAAATTGGCGAGGGATGAGCATAACATAATTCTTATTCTTGATTCACCCAAATGATTAATTCTTTATTCCGGAGGCTCATCAAATTCTCGGTTTCACTTGATTCATCTTTTCTTTTCCCGAAGTTCCAAGCTCTCTCAATTTTCTCGTCATGAAGATCCATCTAATCATTGCAAGTCTTCACCTTGTGTTTTCAACTTCTCTTTCCTCTCGTTTGACCATTCTTTTATTACCAGAGTTCTTCATGGAGGCTCTAAATGTTGGTTCATCAAGGACGTAATTCCTTCTCGAGGTGTTCATCGAGATTCTTTTCAGAGGAGCTCAAGTATTCTTCATCTTGCATTCCGAAGTGCAATTCTTTCTAACTTATCTTTTGAGATGGTGTTATGTCTTTCTTGACAATTTCCCTTCATGTTTCATGATTCAAAAGTTGTCAGGAATGAGATATTTAAACCCATCAATCTCTTCATTGGAGTTATATTGTGTCTTATTTCACCTAAAGCCTTCCCTAAGGAATGTTGATATTGTGGTGCTTATCAATGATTCAAGTTATCTCTCTATCATCTTGGTGGAAGAGGTTTTTTTCATCTCTTCTTTGTTCCCGATCAATCATTGCTTTCGATGGCAGAATTTCTCCTCAGTTTTGAGATATTTTCCATAAGCCCACTACAAGCGTTTTTGTTTTATTATTGGTTTTCCAACAACTCCATTTTAACCTTCTTCGAAGGGTGCTTTCCAAGCTCATTTGTGGCAGAAGTTGTCATTTTCTTCTCCATTTTGTTATTCCAATGATATATCTTCTATTCTTCCTTCCGGAGGCATTGTGTTGTTGCTCTCTTCGTCACATCAACTCATTTTGCCAAGATCATATTCTTTTCTAGCTAATCCATTTAACCGGAGTGTTGTCGTAATTGATCTTATCGTTCCTTATACTTTTCGTTTCTATCGGAGTGCTTGTATGTACTTCTTGTCCATTGAAACCCTTTTCTTATGTCTGTCAACCTACAAGGTTCCCGTAATGCTCCTTGTTCCTCTTTTCTAATGGAGTATTCTAAACTTCGTTCATATCTGTTGTATTCTTTCCTCGAAATGGTTTAAACTTTCAAGGTTCTTTGGTTTCACTCGTTTTGTCAAAGAAGCAACTTAGTTTTACCTCTTCTCTTCCTCTTTCGTTTCTCTCCGGTGCCATCCTAGATCTCGGGACGAGATCCTCTTGTAGTGGTGGAGTGTTGTGACGCCCCAAGACCGGAGCTTCAGATGCCTTCCATATGTTCTGAGTTTAGCCGTGTGTTTCATTTGTGCATGCCCTTTTATTTTTGCATTGCATCATGTCATTTTTTAACTCAACTAAATAAATTGCATGGATCTTCGGTCCATTTAAATCGAGGGAGTTCACATGGTGAAATTCTCTTTATAACATATAAAAGCCTCTCAATACTATTAGGGAGCTATAATAAAAAATTTCCATTTTTTTGGAATTAACCATAACACACTTGCAAATTATCCCAATGCCTTTGTTATCTCAATTCTTGGTCTCCAACTTCCCATATTTTTCTTTCATCACTTTCCGGAGCTCCACCTAAATTCTCAACATTTTTGGGCACTTCGAAAAACCTATCCTAGTTCAAACCTTTTGAATTAAATTCAAAGAAATTTGAATTCATTCTTTCAATCTTGGTCTTTCCTAATTTCTTGGATCAACACATTTTTGTGTGAGTCCAAGAAATTTAACCTCTTGCTCAAATTCGCTCACTAACCCTCTCTTTATATTTTCTTCTTCTATCTATTTTTTTTTCTTTTCTCTTAATGGTAAAGAGAAGAGGGAAGGAGAGAGGAGCCCAGCCAGGCCTCTGGCCACTTGGGCCTCCTAGCAGCGCCGGCCTCCCAGGCCCATATGCCCCTCCTAAGCCCACCGAACCTTCCTAACCCTAGCGCGCACCCCACTCCCATCGATCATTCCCTCGTCCTCCTGCGCCGCCAGAGACCACGTACGCAGCCCGACCCCCTCATTTCCTTCCGCTCGATCTCCTCTCTCCCTTCGTCCTCCTCCTGCGTCGCACCTACAGCAGAGGGAGAGAAAGATAAGCTCTCCGCCTCTGCCGCCCGCTCTCCGGTCCGTCGCCGCCCTGTGCGCGCGATCATGTCGGCCTCCCCGTCCTCAGCTCCTCCTCCACCTCGCCTTGGCGCGCGATCATGTCGGCCTCCCCGTCCTCAGCTCCTCCTCCACCTCGCCTTGGCGCGCGAGCCCCGCGCCCCGCCTCCTCCTTCCACCAGCGCCTCCGGCGATGGCCGCCGCTGCTGAGCCCCAACCTCTGGAAGCCCCTGCTGCGAGTCCGCCGCCCTGCTTCTTCCTCGTCAACGGCGAGCCACGCCGTCCCTGACCACAGCAAGACCGCCGCTCCGGCCATGTTCTTCCTCAGATCCGGCGACCTTCGCCTTGAACCCGCTGTCTCCGTCCCATTCTGGGCCTGCTCCACGCAGTCCCTCCTCTGCCTTGGCCTCGCCAAGCCCCGGCTCGCCGGAGCGCCGCCAGGCGCCTGCGTCCTCGCCAAGTCCGTCACCACCTCTTGCCTCGTCCATCTCCGCTCGGTACATGGTGTCGAAGACCAGCAGCTCTGTCCGCCTCCGTGCGCCTCACTTGTTGCATGCCTCTGTCACGAGCGCCTCGTCAAGTTCGTGGTTCGCCTGGGCCGACCTTTCCCTTCGCGTGCACAACCAACTGGCCTCGTCTCCCTCCATTCCGCTGCTGCACTGGAACCTGCCAAGACCACGACGACCATCAACATGTACCCCCGGTCGGCTACCTCCACGCCAAGTACGACTACACCATGGTGATACGTGAACGACTACACGGCTATGATAATTGTACCTCTACATCCTGGAATCGCTAAGTACCGCACCGAGACGCAAGTACAACAAGGAACCTCGAAGGACTTGGATGCGCCAAGTCCCTCTCCGACACGTGTATGACTACCGTCGCCGAAAACCCATGAACCAAAAACTTCAAGTTCGACTACCGTTGCAAGGACGAGATCGGCAAGTCCGAAAACCCAAGTACCACGACGCCGAGTACCCCTACGCGTGAAGACGCCAAGACCATTTCGGGATTCACCAAGTACCGCTACCGATGACTCGAACATCTACGGAAACTCATGCAACTATGAACGTGAACGACTACCATCGACCCCAAGTTACTCAGATTCGTCAAGTTCCTCTTTGAAACGTGTACCACTAGCGTCGAGGACCGTTAGTACCGCTACTTCCACGAACATCCCGAGAACGTCTACTTCCCCTACACCGCATCGAACTCGAACCGCTCTGATAACGCACGCTTCGAAGGTATAACCCCGAAACGACTGCCCATGAACGAATGCATGTGTGATGTATGAGATGCTCGTGCTTGCACCGTGCT
Organism: Triticum dicoccoides; assembly: GCF_002162155.2. NCBI lineage: Eukaryota > Viridiplantae > Streptophyta > Magnoliopsida > Poales > Poaceae > Triticum > Triticum dicoccoides. Next base: position 497,015,567 of record NC_041386.1, on the reverse strand, counting down.
CGAATTGTCGGTGCACGTTGCCCCTCTTTTGCCTTGTCACCGACATGTGGAAACCCGGTAACTGGGATCACCCCACCATCTTTTGCATGCTCCCGTCACTTTTCCTTTTACACCGGTATCTCCATGAGCTACCGGAACCAATATGTTGCCGTGGCATCATTTTCGAATTTGTTGCCGTGGCGCCCCTTTAGTTTCCGCCACGATGACAAATGCTTCATAAAATGCTCTTATCAACATTTCCATAATTTTTGCATAACACTTGAACATGTCATCCGCATCATGATAACAACAATTAAAATGGTTTAAATTGTTGTTTGCCTTAAATTGCTAAATGCATATGCGGTTTTACCAGAATTGTTGTTTAGCGTTCCGGCCTCATTTAAACTTGCCTAAATAGATAATTTCTTTATGCTTCTCCTCTTGCCATGTTTAACAACATTTAATATTGTTGAGTACCTAAACGAGAGAGAACTAAACGAGAGCTCCACTTAATTTGTAATATTGTTTGTGCACTTTGCCATGCCATGCCTCTTTAAACCGGACATCCATCATACTTGGTTGTGCATCATGCCATGTTTATGTGGTGGTTGTTTACTATGTTGTTTGCTTCTTTCCAGTGTTGCTTCTTCGGGTTAGTTCCGATAATGTCGCGTTGTGAGGATTCGTTCGACTACGTCCGTTTGCCTTCTTCATGGACTCGTTCTTCTTCCTTACGGGATCTCAGGCAAGATGTCCATACACTCGAAATCACTTCTATCTTTGCTTGCTAGTTGCTCGCTCTTTTGCTATGTCGCGATACCTACCACTTGCTATATCATGCCTCCCATATTGCCATGAAAAGCCTCTAACCCACCTTGTCCTAGCAAACCGTTGTTTGGCTATGTTACCGCTTTGCTCAGCCCCTCTTATAGCGTTGCTAGTTGCAGGTGAAGATGGAGTTTGTTCCTTGTTGGAACAAGGTTATTGTTGGGATATCACAATATCTCTTATTTACTTTAATGCACCTATATACTTGGTAAAGGGTGGAAGGCTCGGCCTTATGCCTGGTGTTTTGTTCCACTCTTGCCGCCCTAGTTTCCGTCATACCGGTGTTATGTTCCTTGATTTTGCATTCCTTATGCGGTTGGGTTATAATGGGAACCCCTTAACAGTTCACCTTGAATAAAACTCTTCCAGCAAGGCCCAACCTTGGTTTTACCATTTGCCTCACCTAAGCCTTTTTCCCTCAGGTTTCCGAAGCCCGAGGGTCATCTTTATTTTAAACCCTCGGGCTAGTGCTCCTCTGAGTGTTGGTCCAAAACAGAGCCACTTGCAGCGCCACCTCGGGGAAACTTGAGGGTTGGTTTTAGTTGTACGTAGTGTTCATCCGGTGTGCCCTGAGAACGAGATATGTGCAGCTCCTATCGGGATTTGTCGGCACATCCAGGCGGCTTTGCTGGTCTTGTTTTACCATTGTCGAAATGTCTTGTAACCGGGATTTCGAGTTTGATCGGGTCTTCCTGGGAGAAGGAATATCCTTCATTGACTGTGAGAGCTTGTGATGGGCTAAGTTGGGACACCCCTGCAGGGTTTTGAACTTTCGAAAGCCGTGCCTGCGGTTATGGGCAGATGGGAATTTGTTAATGTTCGGTTGTAGAGAATTTGACACTTAACTTAATTAAAAATGCATCAACCGCGTGTGTAGCCGTGATGGTCTCTTTCCGGCGGAGTCCGGGAAGTGAACACGGTTCTAGGGTTATGTTTGAACGTAAGTAGTTTCAGGATCACTTCTAATTTCACGACCGTTTCTTTGCTTCTCTTCTCGCTCTCATTTGCGTATGTTAGCCACCATATATGCTAGTGTGTGCTGTAGCTCCACCTCATTACCTTTTCCTACCCATAAGCTTAAATAGTCTTGATCTCGTGGGTGTGAGATTGCTGAGTCCCCGTGACTCGCAGATTACTTCAAACAGTTGCAGGTGCCGATGATAAGTGTGCAGGTGACGCAACCGAGCTCAAGGAGGAGCTCGATGAAGATCATGTTCGTTGTGTTGTTTCGTTTCCAGTTGATCAGTAGTGGAGCCCAGTCGGGGCGATCGGGGATCTTTTGCATTAGGGGTAGTCTTCTTTTATTTTGGTTCCGTAGTCGAACCTTGATTTTATTCTGGATGATGTAATGCTATATTTATATATTGTGTGAAATCGCGATTGTAAGCAAACTCTTTATCCCTCTCTTATTTAGTACATGGGATGTGTAAAGATTACCCCTCTTGCGACACGCCTACAATGCGGTTATGCCTCTAAGTCGTGCTCCGACACATGGGAGATATAACCGCATCGTGGGTGTGACACTTTGCTACTAAATACTTTGCTGCTGATATTAAGTTTTTTAGGTGCGGTTTAATTGACAACTCAACTGTTAATACTTGAGAATATTCTTTGGCTCCCCTTGTGTCGAATCAATAAATTTGGGTTGAATACTCTACCCTTGAAAACTGTTGCGATCCCATATACTTGTGGGTTATCAAGACTATTTTCTGGCGCTGTTGCCAGGGAGCATAGCTCTATTCTTTGAGTCACTTGGGATTTATATCTGTTGATCACTATGAGGAACTTGAAAGATGAAAGAACCAAGATTTTTCCCTCAACTACGAGGTGAGGTAAGGAACTGCCATCTAGTTCTGCACTTGATTCGCCTTCTATTTTGAGTAAACTTGTGACACCTACACCTGCTATTGATTCTGATATGTCGCGTGTTATTGATGATGCCACTTCTGCTATGCATGATGCTTATGATGAAACTAAGTCTATGCTTGATAATACTTTGCCACTAGGTGAATTTCTTGATTAACAACTTGCTAAGGTTAGAGAGAATGAAATTATTGAAACAGATAATATTGATGAAAGTGATGATGAAGATTCTCCCCCTAGAGAAAATCAATATGAAGATCTAAAAGTTATTGATGTGTCCCCTATTAAATATTTGTTTTGCAATATGAATCTTGATAATGATGGGACTGAATATGATCCACCTTTACCTAGAAGGAGTTCTAAGAATTCGGAATTTGTTGATCTTGATGCTAAATTTGATAAAAGTGGGATTGAAGAAATTAAAACCCTAGATGTTGGTAAATCCACTATTATGGATTTCAAGGAATTTAACTATGAAAATTGCTCTTTGATTGATTGTATTTCCTTGTTGCAATCCGTGCTAAATTCTCCTCATGCTTATAGTCAAAATAAAGCGTTTACTAAACATATCGTTGATGCCTTGATGCAATCTTATGAAGAAAAACTTGAATTGGAAGTTTCTATCCCTAGAAAACTTTATGAGGAGTGGGAACCAACTATTAAAATTAAAATTAAAGATCATGAATGCGATGCTTTATGTGATTTTGGTGCTAGTGTTTCCACGATTCCAAAGACTTTGTGTGATTTGTTAGGTTTCCGTGATTTTGATGATTGCTCTCTAAACTTGCACCTTGCGGATTCCACTATTAAGAAACCTATGGGAAGAATTAATGATGTTCTTATTGTTGCAAATAGGAATTATGTACACATAGATTTTATTGTTCTTGACATAGATTGCAATCTTTCATGTCCTATTATTCTCGGTAGACCTTTTCTTAGAACGATTGGTGCAATTATTGATATGAAGGAAGGAAATATTAGATTCCAATTTCCATTAAGGAAAGGCATGGAACACTTTCCTAGAAATAAAATTAAATTACCTTATGAATCTATTATGAGAGCCACTTATGGATTGCCTACCAAAGATGGCAATACATAGATCTATTCTTGCTTGTTATGCCTAGCTAGGGGCGTTAAACGATAGCGCTTGTTGGGAGGCAACCCAATTTTATTTTTATTCCTTGTTTTTGCTCCTGTTTAGTAATAAATAATTTATCGAGCCTCTGTTTTGGTTGTGTTTTTGTGTTTAATTAGTGTTTGTGCCAAGTAGAACCGTTGGGAAGACTTGGGGAAAGTTTTGTTGAACTTGCTGTAAAAAACAGAAACTTTAGCGCTCACGAGAACTACTGCCATTTTTATTTGGAAAGTGCTATTTAGTTAATTATTTTTGAATATGATTAATAGACAAATTCCTCACGTCCAACAATTTATTTTAGAATTTGTGGGGTTCCAGATCTTGCGCTATCTACATATTACTACAGACTGTTCTGTTCTTGACAGATTCTGTTTTTCGTGTGTTGTTTGCTTATTTTGATGAATCTATGGCTAGTAAAATAGTTTATAATCCATAGAGAAGTTGGAATACAGTAGGTTTAACACCAGTATAAATAAAGAATGAGTTCATTACAGTACCTTGAAGTGGTCTTTTGTTTTCTTTCGCTAATGGAGCTCACGAGTTTTCTACTTTAAGTTTTGTGTTGTGAAGTTTTCAAGTTTTGGGTGAATTCTTTTGATGGATTACGGAACAAGGAGTGGAAAGATCCTAAGCTTTGGGATGCCCATGGCACCCCCAAAATAATCCAAGGACACCAAGAAGTCAAAGCTTGGGGATGCCCCGGAAGGCATCCCCTCTTTCGTCCACTTCCATCGGTAATTTACTTGGAGCTATATTTTTATTCACCAACATGATATGTGTTTTGCTTGGAGCGTCTTGTATTATTTGTGTATTTGTGCTTTAGTATGCCACAATCATCCTTGCTGTACACACCTTCTGAGAGAGCCATACATGAATTAAAATTTGATAGAATACTCGATGTGCTTCACTTATATCTTTTGAGCTAAGTAGTTTTACTCTATGTGCTTCACTTATATCTTTGGAGCTAAGTAGTTTTGCTCTATGTGCTTCAGTTATATCTTTTGAGCTATGTAGTTTTGCTCTATGTGCTTCACTTATATCTTTTGAGCATTATGATTTTGCTCTATGTGCTTCACTTAGATCTTTTAGAGCACGGTGGTGGATTTGTTTTAAAGAAACTATTGATCTCTCATGCTTCACTTAAATTATTTTGAGAGTCTCTTAATAGCATGGTAATTTGCTTAATAATAATATGCTTGGTATTCAAGATTTGTGAAACTTTCTTTTGAGTGTGTTGAATACTAAGAAAAGATTGAAGCATGATAATTGTTTTGAGATATGGAGGTGATAATACTAAAGTCATGCTAGTTGAGTAGTTGTGAATTTAAATAATACTTGTGTTAAAGTTTGTGATTCCCGTAGCATGCATGTATGGTGAACCGTTATGTGATGAAGTCGGGGCATGATTTATTTATTGATTGTCTTCCTTATGAGTGGCGGTCGGGGACGAGCGATGGTCTTTTCCTACCAATCTATCCCCCTAGGAGCATGCGCGTAATACTTTGCTTTGATAACTTCTAGATTTTTGCAATAAGTATATGAGTTCTTTATGACTAATGTTGAGTCCATGGATTATATGCACTCTCACCCTTCCACCTTTGCTATCCTCTCTAATACCGCGCACCTTTCGCCGGTATCATACACCTACCATATACCTTTCTCAAAACAGCCAACATACCTACCTATTATGGCATTTCCATAGCCATTCCGAGATATATTGCCATGCAACTTTCCACCATCTAGTTCATCATGACAAATTCATCATTGTCATATTTCTTAGCATGATCATGTAGTTGACATAGTATTTGTGGCAAAGCCACCGTTCATATTTTTTTCATACTTGTCACTCTTGATTCATTGCATATCCCGGTACACCGCCGGAGGCATCCATATAGAGTTATACTTTGTTTTAGAATTGAGTTGTAATCATTGAGTTGTAAATAAATAAAAGTGTGATGATCATCATTCAATAGAGCATTGTCCCAAAAAAAGAGAAAGGCCAAAGAAAAAAAGGCCCAAAAAACAAAGAAAATAAATAAAAAGGGACAATGTTACTATCTTTTTACCACACTTGTGCTTCAAAGTAGCACCATGATCTTCATAGTAGAGAGCCTCTCATGTTATCACTTTCATATACTAGTGGGAATTTTACATTATAGAACTTGGCTTGTATATTCCAATGATGGGCTTCCTCAAATTGCCCTAGGTCTTCATGAGCAAGCAAGTTGGATGCACACCCACTTAGTTTCTTTTTGAGCTTTCATATACTTATAGCTGTAGTGCATCCGTTGCATGGCAATCCCTACTCACTCATATTGATATCTATTGATGGGCATCTCCATAGCCCGTTGATATGCCTAGTTGATGTGAGACTATCTTCTCCTTTTTGTCTTCTCCACAACCACCATTCTATTCCGCCTATAGTGCTATATCCATGGCTCACGCTCATGTATTGCGTGAAGATTGAAAAAGTTAGAGTATGAAACAATTGCTTGGCTTGTCATCAGGGTTGTGCATGATTTAAATACTTTGTGTGGTGAAGATAGAGCATAGCCAGACTATATGATTTTGTAGGGATAACTTTCTTTGGCCATGTTATTTTGAGAAGACATAATTGCTTTGTTAGTATGCTTGAAGTATTATTATTTTTACGTCAATATAAACTTTTGTCTTGAATCTTTCGAATCTGAATATTCATATCACAATTAAGAAGATTTGCATTGAAATTATGCCAAGTAGCACTCCGCATCAAAAATTCTCTTTTTATCATTTACCTACTCGAGGACGAGCAGGAATTAAGCTTGGGGATGCCTGATACGTCTCCAACGTATCTATAATTTTTGATTGCTCCATGCTATATTATCTACTGTTTTGGACTATATTGGGCTTTATTTTCCACTTTTATATTATTTTTGGGACTAACCTATTAACCGGAGGCCCAGCCCAGAATTGCTGTTTTTTGCCTATTTCAGTGTTTCGGAGAAACAGAATATCAAAAGGAGTCCAAACGGAATAAAACCTTCGGGAACGTGATTTTCTCACCGAATGTGATCCAGGAGACTTGGACCCTACTCCAAGGAGTCAAAGAGGAGGTCACGAGGGTGGGGCCCCCCTAAGGCGAGCCCCTGCCTCGTGCGCCCCTCGGTGCTCCACCGACGTACTCCTTCCTCCTATATATATCTATGTACCCCCAAACGATCAGAAGAGGAGCCAAAAACATAATTCCACCGCCGCAACTTTCTGTATCCACGAGAACCCATCTTGGGGCCTGTTCCGGAGCTCCGCCGGAGAGGGTCATCATCACGGAGGGCTTCTACATCATCATAGCCCCTCCGATGAAGTGTGAGTAGTTTACCTCAGACCTTCGGGTCCATAGTTAGTAGCTAGATGGCTTCTTCTCTCTTTTTGGATCTCAATACAAAGTTCTCCCCCTCTCTTGTGGAGATCCATTCAATGTAATCTTCTTTTTGTGGTGTGTTTGTTGAGACCGATGAATTGTGGGTTTATGATCAAGTCTATCTATGAATAATATTTGAATCTTCTCTGGATTCTTTTATCTATGATTGGTTATCTTTGCAAGTCTCTTCGAATTATCCGTTTGGTTTGGCCAACTAGATTGGTAGTTCTTGCCATGGGAGAAGTGCTTAGCTTTGGGTTCGATCTTGCGGTGTCCTTTCCCAGTGAGAGAAGGGGCAGCAAGGCACATATTACATCGTTGCCATCGAGGATAACAAGATGTGGTTTATCATATTGCATGAATTTATCTCTCTACATCATGTCATCTTGCTTAAGGCGTTACTCTGTTTTTAACTTAATACTCTAGATGCATGCTGGATAGTGGTCGATGAGTGGAGTAATAGTAGTAGATGCAGAATCGTTTTGGTCTACTTGTCACGGACGTGATGCCTATATACATGATCATGCCTAGATATTCTCATAACTATGCTCAATTCTGTCAATTGCTCAACAGCAATTTGTTCACCCACCGTAGAATACTTATGCTCTTGATAGAAGCCACTAGTGAAACCTATGCCCCCCGGGTCTATTCTCATCATATCAATCTCCATCACTTTAATCTTGCTTTGCTTTTTTACTTTGCCTTTACTTTTTACTTTGCATCTTTATACCAAAATACCAAAAAATATTATATCTTTCAGATCTCACTCTCGTAAGTGACCATGAAGGGATTGACAACCCCTAATCACGTTGGTTGCGAGTAGCTATCGTTTTGTGCAGGTACGAGGGACTTGAGCGTGGCCTCCTACTGGATTGATACCTTGGTTCTCAAAAACTGAGGGAAATACTTACGCTACTCTGCTGCATAATCCCTTCCTCTTCGGGGAAAACCAACACAAGCTCAAGACGTAGCAGGAATAGTAGGGGGTGGTGAGGCCTCTGCGGCAGCATAGCCGGCCACGGGAGGCAGGAGCATGCGGCACGACCGGCACTGCTTTGGGCGGCTGGAGCAAGAAGACCAGAGGTTGAAGAAGCACTACGGCCGTTGGATGGACATCGTACGATCACTGGAGCTAGAATCGTTCATATTGACTAAAGTTGACAAAGGCCCCCGTCCCAGTCAACTTAGTAGGCCCACAAGTCAGCCTCCCACCATGGTGGGTCCCAGCTAGCAGGGGGAGTATTCATTTTTTTGTGCGTAATAAGGAGGCACTTCCGGTGGGTCCGAGCTGACAGCGGGGGAAACATTTTTTCACGAAATACGCTGGCCCGTCCGGTGGGTCCAAGCAGTCAGGGGGGAAACATTTTTTCGCGAAATAAGGTAGCCCGTCCGGTGGGTCCCTGCTGTAAGGTGGAGGAATAATTATTTTGCACGTAATAAGGAGGCACTTCCTTGCGGCCGCCTAGACCCAGCTGTCAGCCTCTCCACATACAGTACTCTTCCGATGGAAGTCGGTCGTTGACCACATTGACCACGCCGCGCCAAGAGCACCAGGGCGGTGGTCTGGACGACGGCGAGGCCTGGGAAGGGGACGACGCGGAGCCAGGGAAGACGCAGCAGTGGAAGCCCACGCGGAGAGGAGTACGAGGGTTCACTGGTTCGCCTCCAGTGTGAGGCTGCCGTCACCGCAGAATAATAGGGGGTGTGGGTGAGTAGAGGGATGGCCTGGCCAGCGGTGGGAGTAGTATGGGGGCGATGACGCCTCCGCAGCAGCACAGCCGGCCACGGGAGGCAGGAGCAGGCGGCACGACCGGCACTGCTTTAGGCGGCTCGACCAAGAAGACCAGAGGTTCAAGAAGCACTACGGCCGTTGGATGGACATCGTACGGTCACTGAAGCTAGAAACGTTTATTATTGACTAAGTTGACAAAGCCCTTCGCTCCAACTTAGTAGACCCACAGGCCAGCCTCCGAAACGGTGCGCCCCAGATGTCAGGGGGAGGAATCATTTTTTGGGCGGCCGAAGCTAAGAATATCCGAGATTGAAGAAGAAGCATGACATCCGTTGGATAGACATCCAACAGCCACTGCTGCTAGAACCGTGTGTTGACTATAATATGTTGGCAAAGCCTTACATACGCGTCAACTTATTTTTTTAGGGGACGCGTCACTTAGTAGGCCCACAAGTGTGTGGCAGAGAACTTATAGCCCATTTGCGTTTTGTAAGAATATACATCCCATTTTGGAATTCTAATGAAATTTACAACAACCCATTTACAGTTTGTTAAAAGTACAATCCATTTTCTAGCTAGGACAATGATTAATAATTTCAACCAACCGTTGAAGACAGAATTCAATACAATTTCCCATATTTTGATGGGCTCCGAAATATTTTTATCCCGAAATTTCTAGTCAGATTAAATATCAATTTGTATTACGTAAAAATCCAACGAAACATTGCACGTGCAACAATGAAAATTTAAGATTTTCAAAATCCATAAATAATATTTTATAAACTAATTTCATGTTTGGTGCATTTTTTTATAGTTACTGCCCAGTTTTATAATTACATCCCATTTATTATTTTTAAAGCCCATTTTCCTGTTAAGCCTAATGCATCCCTCCTAGGAAAGATTTGCAGCCCAGCGGGGCGGAGAATAACAAGTTGACCTTGCCTGGGTATTCCTCAAAAAGACGTATAGCTGGGCTAGCCATTGCTACGTCTTGAGTTTGCGTTGGTTTTCCCCAAAGAGAAAGGGATGATGCAGCAGAGTAGCGTAAGTATTTCCCTCAATTTTTGAGAACCAAGGTATCAATCCATTAGGAGGCCACACTCAAGTCCCTCGTACCTGCACAAAGCGATAGCTACTCGCAACCAACGCGATTAGGGGTGGTCAAGCCCTTCACGGTCACTTATGAGAGTGAGATCTGATAGATAGAATATTTTTGGTATATTTGATATAAAGATGCAAAGTAAAAAGTAAAAGCAAAGTAAAAAAGCAAAACAATATAAAAGTGATGGAGATTGATATGATGGGAATAGACCCAGGGGCCATAGTTTCACTAGTGGCTTCTCTCAAGAGCATAAGTATTCTACGGTGGGTGAACAAATTACTGTTGAGCAATTGATAGAATTGTGCATAATTATGAGAATATCTAGGCATGATCATGTATATAGGCATCACATCCGTGACAAGTAGACCGAAACGATTCTGCATCTACTACTATTACTCCACTCATCGACCGCTATCCAGCATGCATCTAGAGTATTAAGTTAAAAACAGAGTAACGCCTTAAGCAATATGACATGATGTAGAGAGATAAATTCATGCAATATGAAATAAACCCCATCTTGTTATCCTCGATGGCAACGATACAATACGTGCCTTTCTGCCCCTTCTGTCACTGGGTAAGGACACCGCAAGATCGAACCCAAAGCTAAGCACTTCTCCCATGGCAAGAACTACCAATCTAGTTGGCCAAACCAAACAGATAATTCGAAGAGACTTGCAAAGATAACCAATCATGCATAAAAGAATTCAGAGAAGATTCAAATATTATACATAGATAGACTTGATCATAAACCCGCAATTCATCGGTCTCAACAAACACACCACAAAAAGAAGATTACATCGAATAGATCTCCACAAGAGAGGGGGAGAACTTCGTATTGAGATTCAAAGAGAGAGAAGAAGCCATCTAGCTACTAACTATGGACCCGAAGGTATGAGGTAAACTACTCACACTTCATCGGAGGGGCTATGATGATGTAGAAGCCCTCCGTGATGACGGCCCTCTTCCGGCGGAGCTCCGGAACAGGCCCCAAGATGGGATCTCGTGGATACAGAAAGTTGCGGCTGTGGAATTAGGTTTTTGGCTCCTGTTCTGATCGTTTGGGGGTATGTGTGTATATATAGGAGGAAGGAGTACGTCGGTGGAGCACCGAGGGGCCCAAGAGGCAGGGGCGCGCCCTAGGGGCGCCCCCACCCTCGTGACCACCTCTTTGATCCCTTGCAGTAGGGTCCAAGTCTCCTGGATCATGTTCGGTGAGAAAATCACGTTTCTGAAGATTTTATTCCGTTTGGAATCCGTTTGATATTCTGTTTATCCGAAACACTGAAATAGGCAAAAACGGCAATTCTGGGTTGGGCCTCCGGTTAATAGGTTAGTCCCAAAAATAATATAAAAGTGGAAAATAAAGCCCAATATAGTCCAAAACAGTAGATAATATAGCATGGAGCAATCAAAAATTATAGATATGTTGGAGACGTATCAGGCATCCCCAAGCTTAATTCCTGCTCGTCCTCGAGTAGGTAAATGATAAAAAGAGATTTTTTGATGCGGAGTGCTACTTGGCATAATTTCAATGCAAATCTTCTTAATTGTGGTATGAATATTCAGATTAGAAAGATTCAAGACAAAAGTTTATATTGACATAGAAAATAATAATACTTCAAGCATACTAACAAAGCAATTATGTCTTCTCAAAATAACATGGCCAAAGAAAGTTATCCCTACAAAATCATATAGTCTGGCTATGCTCCATCTTCCCCACACAAAGTATTTAAATCATGCACAACCCCGATGACAAGCCAAGCAATTGTTTCATACTCTAACTTTTTCAAAACTTTTTCAATCTTTACGCAATACATGAGCGTGAGCCATGGATATAGCACTATAGGCGGAATAGAATGGTGGTTGTGGAGAAGACAAAAAGGAGAAGATAGTCTCACATCGACTAGGCGTATCAACGGGCTATGGAGATGCCCATCAATAGATATCAATGTGAGTGAGTAGGGATTGCCATGCAACGGATGCACTAGAGCTATAAATGTATGAAAGCTCAACAAAAGAAACTCGTGGGTGTGCATCCAACTTGCTTGCTCACGAGGACCTAGGGCAATTTGAGGAAGCCCATCATTGGAATATACAAGCCAAGTTCTATAACGTAAAATTCCCACTAGTATATGAAAGTGACAACATATGAGGCTCTCTATATGAAGAACATGGTGCTACTTTGAAGCACAATATATGAGACTTGCTATATCATGGTGCTACTTTGAAGCACAAGTGTGGAAAAAAGGATAGTAGCATTGCCCCTTTTTTTTGGGCCTTCTTTTTTTTATTTGGCCTTCCCCTTTTTTGGGACAATGCTTTATTGAATGATGATCATCACACTTCTATTTATTTACAACTCAATGATTACAACTCGATACTAAAACAAAGTATGACTCTATATGAATGCCTCTGGCGGTGTACCGGGATATGCAATGAATCACGAGTGACAAGTATGAAAGAATTATGAACGGTGGCTTTGCCACAAATACTATGTCAACTACATGATCATGCTAAGCAATATGAAAATGATGGATGTGTCATGATGAACTAGATGGTGGAAGGTTGCATGGCAATATATCTCGGAATGGCTATGGAAATGCCATAATAGGTAGGTATGGTGGCTGTTTTGAGGAAGGTATATGGTAGGTGTATGATACCGGTGAAAGTTGCATGGTATTAGAGAGGCTAGCAAGGGTGGAAGGGTGGGAGTGCGTATAATCCATGGACTCAACATTAGTCATAAAGAACTCATATACTTATTGCAAAAATTTAGAAGTTATCAAAGCAAAGTATTACGTGCATGCTCCTAGGGGGATAGATTGGTAGGAAAAGACCATCGCTCGTCCCCGACCGCCACTCATAAGGAACACAATCAATAAATAAATCATGCTCCGACTTCATCACATAACGGTTCACCATACGTGCATGCTACGGGAATCACAAACTTCAACACAAGTATTCTTTAAATTCACAATTACTCAACTAGCATGACTTTAATATTATTACCTCCATATCTCAAAACAATTATCATGCTTCAATATTTTCTTAGTATTCAACACACTCAAAAGAAAGTTTCACAAATCTTGAATACCAAGCATATTATTATTAGGCAAATTACCATGCTATTAATAGACTCTCAAATTAATTTAAGTGAAGCGTGAGAGATCAATAGTTTTTTTAAACGAATCCACCACCGTGCTCTAAAAGATCTAAGTGAAGCACATAGAGAAAAATTATCTAGCTCAAAAGATATAAGTGAAGCACATAGAGAAAAATTATCTAGCTCAAAAGATATAAGTGAAGCTCATAGAGTAAAATTATCTAGCTCAAAAGATATAAGTGAAGCTCATAGAGTAAAATTATCTAGCTCAAAAGATATAAGTGAAGCACATAGAGTATTCTATCAAATTTTAATTCATGTATGGCTCTCTCAAAAGGTGTGTACAACAAGGATGATTGTGGCATACTAACAAACAAAGACACAAATAACACAAGACGCTCCAAGCAAAACACATATCATGTTGGTAAATAAAAATATAGCTCCAAGTAAATTACCGATGGAAGTGGACGAAAGAGGGGATGCCTTCCGGGGGCATCCCCAAGCTTTGACTTTTTGGTGTCCTTGGATTATCTTGGGGGTTCCATGGGCATCCCCAAGCTTAGGCTCTTGCCACTCCTTGTTCCATGATCCATCAAAAGAATTCACCCAAAACTTGAAAACTTCACAACACAAAACTCAAAATAGAAAACTCGTGAGCTCCGTTAGCAAAAGAAAACAAAAGACCACTTCAAGGTACTGTAATGAACTCATTCTTTATTTATATTGGTGTTAAACCTAATGTATTCCAACTTTTATATGGATTATAAACTATTTTACTAGCCATAGATTCATCAAAATAAGCAAACAACACACGAAAAACAGAATCTGTCAAAAACAGAACAGTCTGTAGTAATCTGTAGCTAGCGCAAGATCTGGAACCCCAAAAATTCTAAAATAAATTTCTGGACGTGAGGAATTTATCTATTAATAATCTGCAAAAAAGAATTAACTAAATAGCACTCTTCAAATAAAAATGACAGCAGTTCTCGTGAGCGCTAAAGTTTCTGTTTTTTTACAGCAAGTTCAACAAGACTTTCCCCAAGTCTTCCCAATGGTTCTACTTGGCACAAACACTAATTAAACACAAAAAACACAACCAAAACAGAGGCTAAATAATTTATTTATTACTAAACAGGAGCAAAAAGCAAGGAATAAAAATAAAATTGGGTTGCCTCCCAACAAGCGCTATCGTTTAACGCCCCTAGCTAGGCATAACAAGCAAGGATAGATCTAAGTATTGCAATCTTGATTCTTAATTCTTTTAGCGATGTTATGCTCGAATCCGGGAGGTTCCTTACGTTTCCCTTCATATTCAGAGATCTTGAGATCTAAAGAATCCAACCACTTATTGCAAAGAGTAATCAACATATTCATGTGGTGAAGATTTAAGCTAACACTCTTAAGAGGTTCAAGAGATTTCTGTAAAATCTTCTTCCTTCCCTCTCCCTCTCCAAATAGGAAAAGGAGGAGTCCTACTCTCGGAGTAGGACTCCCCCCTTGGGCGATCCTCCTCCTCTTGGCCGGCCCTCTCCTCCCCTCCTTTATATACGGAGGAGAGGGGCACCCCATATACACAACAATTGATCCCTTGGATCTTTTAGCCGTGTGTGGTGCCCCTCTCCACCATAGTCCACCTCGATAATATCATAGCGGTGCTTAGGCGAAGCCCTGCGATGGTAGAACATCAACATCGTCACCACGCCGTCGTGTTGACGGAACTCTCCCTCAAAGCTCGGCTGGATCAGAGTTCGAGGGACGTCATTGAGTTGAACGTGTGCAGAACTCGGAGGTATCGTGCGTTCGGTACTTGATCGGTCGGATTGTGAAGACGTACGACTACATCAACCGCGTTGTGCTAACGCTTCCGCTTTCGGTCTATGAGGGTACGTGGACACACTCTCCCCTCTCGTTGCTATGCATCACCATGATCTTGCGTGTGCGTAGGAAAATTTTGAAATTACTATGTTCCCCAACAAGAAAGGGTATTAAAGATGAAGATGTTAAGAATTTACCACCTATTGAAGAGATACATGGTATTGATAACCCGACACAGGTAGTAAAGGTAAATTCTCTCTATACATTTAATAAGGTTGAAATCCCATCTACTAAGTTTGCTAGCCAATGCTTGGATGAGTTTGATAATTTTATTGTTAAACAAGAAGACTTCAATGCTTATGTTGGTAAACAATTGAAAAATAATGCTTATATGATTGAACACTTGAGTGATTATATGTCTAGAGTTAAAGGTGAACTTAAGCTTATTAGTAAACATGCTTCTATGGTTACCACTCAAGTAGAACAAGTGCTTAAAGCCAAGATGATTTGCTCAATGAATTAAATAATAAGAAAAATTATGATGCTGCTAGAGTTGTGACTAGAGGGGGTAAAATGACTCAGGAACCTTTGTATCCTGAGGTCCATCCTAAGAGAGTTGAGCAAGATTCTCAGAGAACTAATGTTGATGCACCTAGTCCTTCTAAGAAGAAGAAAAATAAAAATGATAGGACTTTGCATGCTGCTAGTGAACCTGTTGTTGACACACCTGAGAACCCCAATGATATTTCTATTTCTGATGCTGAAACACAATCTGGTAATGAACATGAACCTAGTGATAATATTAATGATGATGTTCATGTTGATGCTCAACCTAGCAATAACAATGATGTAGAGATTGAACCTGCTATTGATCTTGATAGCCCACAATCAAAGAATCAACGTTATGATAAGAGAGACTTCGTTGTTAGGAAGAACGGTAAAGAAAGAGAACCATGGGTTCAGAAACCCATGCCTTTTCCTCCTAAACCATCCAAGAAAAAGGATGATGAAGATTTTGAGCACTTTGCTGAAATGATTAGACCTATCTTTTTGCGTATGTGTTTGACTGATATGCTTAAAATGAATCCTTATGCTAAGTATATGAAAGATATTGTTACAAATAAAAGAAAGATACCGAAAGCTGAAATTTCCACCATGCTTGCCAATTATACTTTTAAAGGTGGAATACCAAAGAACTAGGAGATCAAGGAGTACCAACTATACCATGCTCCATTAAAAGAAACTATGTTAAAACTGCTTTTTGTGATCTTGGAGCCGGTGTTAGTGTTATGCCTCTCTCTTTATATCGTAGACTTTATTTGAATAAGTCACCTACTAAAATATCTTTGCAAATGGCTGATAAATCAACTGCTACACTTGTCGGTATTTGTGAGGATGTGCCTGTTGTGGTTGCAAACGTTACTATTTTAATAGACTTTGTTATTCTTGATATTCTCGAGGACGATAGTATGTCGATTATCCTTGGTAGACCCTTTTTGAATACTGCAGGGGCTGTTATTGATTGCAACAAGGGCCATGTCACTTTTCATGTTAATGGTAATGAGCATACAGTACACTTTCCGAGGAAACAGCCTCAAGTCAGCAGTATCAATTATATTGGAAAATTTTCAACGATCACTATTGGAGGTTTTGAATTCCCTATTCCTACTGTCAAGAAGAAATATGATATTCTTATTGTTGGGGGCATGCATATCCCCGTTGAGGTAACTTAGTGTCATTAGAAAATTCTCCGGTTTCATGTTATTCGGAAAGAGTTTGTTAACAAGACCTGATCAACCTTGTTAGTGGATTCCTTTTGATGAGCATGAGATGGATGAAGTTAGAAAGCACAACTCTCTGTACCCTTCTTTTACTTTCTGTTATTTAGATTAAATAAAGCAAAAATAATATTTTCTGTCTGTTTTCTGAATTATCCTTGCAATAAAAATACCCCGAAAATAAAAGTTCTTCAAATGTCCTGAAAATTAAATATGATTTTTTGTAGAATATTTAAGAATTATTGGCACTGAGAACATGCCAGGGGGCCACACCACCTGACCACGAGGGTCCAGGGCGCACCCACCCCCCTGGGGCGTGCCCCCTGCCTCGTGGACCCCACGTGGGCCCCCTCCACTTATTTCAGCACCCACACACTTTGTTTTCCTCCAGAAAAAATCGCCCATAGCTCAAAACCAAGTTCTAGCTCATCTTGCTGCCATTTTCGATCTCCTGGCTCAAAGCTCCATTCACAAAACTGCTTTGGGGGTTGTTCTTCGGTATGTGACTCCTCCAATGGTCCAATTAGTTTTTGTTCTAGTGCTTTATTTATTGCAATTTTTTGCTGCTTAGGTGACCCTGTTCTTGAGCTTGCATGTCAAATTTTTATGGTCCAAAGTTGTTTTAATGCATGATATGGCCTCTAGGCACTTGTAGGAGTAGTTGCTATCAATCTTGTTGAGTTTGGTTCACTTTTATTTTGAGTCACTAAAAATTTCAGAAATTTCCAGAGGAAGAAAATGTTGAAGAGATTATTGAGAGGCTCCTCGAGCCGAAGATTGAAAGATAAGCAGAATGAGGAGAATAAAAAGCCCAAATACAATCTTCCTCGCACAGCGGAGGTTCGGCCGCGTGAATGGCCATGTGATGAGTTCTTGAGAGCAGCCGGGATTCATGATGACTTTTATTATTTGGCTAAGAATGCAGGCCTCACCGACTTCCTCCGCGACCAGCGCGAACAGTATCTTCTACTCACTAATATTTTCATGCAAATTTTTTATTTCCATGCTAAGAAATCACCACCTTCAGTGGAGTTTCACTTATATGATGAGGTTAAGGAGATGTCACTTCTTGATTTTTGTCGGGTCTGCAAGATCCCCTTTGAGGGCAGCATCGAGGAACCACATCGTAGTGATGTGGATGGGTTTATTGATAGAATTGCTGTAGGAGAAACTAGGAAAGTTTCAGATGCAAGAATTACCAGTGTACATTTTCCTGTTCTTTGTTACTTTGCGATATTTGCTAGTAGATGCTTAATTGCTCATGAGAACAGTGGAAATCTCAGTGCTCCTGATATTGTTATTTTGCGCCATGCTTTGTTTTGTGATGCCACTTTCAACTTAGGCACTATTGTTGCTAAACGATTAAATCTAAACCGAACAAAGGGTCCCATCTTCGGGGGCATCTTTGCTTCGCGTCTTGCTGAACACTTTGGGATACCTATTAGACATTATGAGAAAGAAGAAAAGTTGATGCACATGATTTTATTGTTAAAGATAAGAAGAGGATGCTTAAGTATAAATTGATATTTGATAAAACTTACTGTGAGATTATTACCTTGCGTGAACCCTCTCTGTTTAACATACTTTCGGGCACGTACCGCATCTTACCCGAAGCCATTTATGTGTACTGGAGGTTGATACAAGCCCCAGAGCCTGAGCCGGAGCCACCACTTGATCCCTATCATCATTCTGTCTATCAGTGGGATCCGGAGGAGATCGCCAACCAGTGGCACCCTGAGGACCCTCCTCAGTACACCGGAGAGAGTAGCTTCGATCCGTGGCCATAGACCAACTTAGGCCAAAAGCCTAAGCTTGGGGGAGTAAGTATTTCTCACTGACATTACATTCATGTTCACACACTCATTCTAAGTTGTCGGTGCTCATACTTTTTCATTGTACTATCCATGCTAGTTTATTTTCGTTCCTGAGCCTTCTTGTTGTGTGTTTGCAAAACCTTATTAAAAACCAAAAAAATAGTTGTATTTTTAGCTAGTTTACTTTCCATGCTTGTAGTAGTAGTAATTAAAAGAAAACCCAAAAATATTTCTTGTTCTTCTTTTGCTTGTTGGGAGCTTTCCCGTGTAAATAGTTTCTTTTCTTTTCTTTGGGGGTCGAGAGGAGAAGACCATGATGAAAATGTTGAGTGGCTCTCATATGCATTATTGTTGATCTAACCAAGAGCCCATATTACCTTGTCTTCTCCCTTGTATTAAATGCTTGCAGATTCTGGCTTAGTCCAATGCACGTGCACTATTATTATTATCCACACCGTTCGGTCGTGCAAGTGAAAGGCAATAACGACGATATATGATGGACTCATTGAGATGAGAAAAGCTGGTATGAACTTGACCTATCTTGTTTTTGTAAATATGATTAGTTCATCGTTCCTGATTCAGCCTATTATGAATGAAACATGTTCGCAATGAAAATTAGAGATTACAGTTGCTCATGCCATGCTTAATTAGCTAGGAGTTTATAATGGTTTACCTTGCATGCCAACATGCTATTAAAATGGTTGTGATGTGGTATGATAGGGTGGTATCCTCCTTTGAACGATTCGAGTGGCTTGACTTGGCACATGTTCACGCATGTAGTTGAAACAAAATCAACATAGCCTCCACGATATTTATGTTCATGGTGAATTATATCCTACTCATGCTTGCACTCAATGTTGATTAATTTTAATGCATGTTCATGACTGTTGTCGCTCTCTAGTTGGTCGCTTCCCAGTCTCTTTCTAGCCTTCACTTGTACTAAGCGGGTATACTGCCTGTGCATCCACTTCCATAAACCCCAAAGTTATTCCATATGAGTCCACCATACCTTCCTATAAGCAGTATCTACCTGCTGTTCCAAGTAAATTTGTATGTGTCAAACTCTAAACCTTCAAATGAAATTCTATTTTGTATGCTCGAATAACTCATGTATCAACTAGGGCTGTCTATATCTTCCATGCTAGGTGGCTTATTCTCACGATGAGTGGACGCCGCTCATCATTCACGAGAAAATGGCTGGTAACCGGGATGCCCAGTCCCATGCTTAAATTAAAATAATTGCAAACAAAACTCCCCCAGGATTGTTGTTACTTAGAGGCACCCGTTGTTTCGGACAAGCCATGGATTGATGTTTGTTGGTGGTGGGGGAGTATAAACTTTACCATTCTGTTTGGGAACTGCCTATAATGTGTGTAGCATGGAAGATATCACGATCTCTTGGTTGTTATGTTGACAATGAAAGTATACCACTCAAAATATTATTCATCTTTATTTCAAAACTCGAGCTCTATCACCTCTACAAATCTCCTCTTCCCTCTGTGAAGGGCCTATCTATTTACTTTTATGTTGAGTCATCATCCTCTTATTAAAAAGCACCAGTTGGAGAGCACCACTGTCATGTGCATGCATTACTATTAATTTACATTGAGTATGACTATGACTGGATCTCTTTTACCATGAATTACAATGTTTAGTCAGCCCTTGAGCTTCAGAGGTGCTCTGCATTTATGTTTTGCGGTCTCAGAAAGGGCTAGCGAGATACCATCTTGTTATATCATATTATGATTGTTTTGAGAAAGTGTTTTCATCTGAGATTTGTTATTATTGCTCGCTAGTTGATTATGCCATTGATATGAGTAAACATGAGACCTAAATGTTATTGTGAATATGGTTGATTCATAATCTTTGCTGAAAACTTGAATGCTGGCTTTACATATTTACAACAACAAGATAAAACAGAGTTTGTAAAAGCTTTTCTTTATCATTTTTAGTTTGTCAACTGAATTGCTTGAGGACAAGCAAAGGTTTAGGCTTGGGGAGTTCATACGTCTCCATTGTATCTACTTTTACAAACACTTTTGACCTTGTTTTGGACTCTAACTTGCATGATTTGAATGGAACTAAACCGGACTAGCGCCGTTTTTAGCAGAATTGTCATGGTGTTATTTTTGTGCAAAAATAAAATTTATCGGAATGACCTGAAAATCAACGGAGACGCGTTTTGGAATAAATAAAAATATTGGCGAAAGAAT
>NC_041386.1:496932172-496994599 GCF_002162155.2 Triticum dicoccoides | reverse complement strand
CACCGACGTCAACTCCAACTCTATATATTTACATTCGGGGAGAAAAAAATCAGAGAGAAGCATTCATCGCGTTTTACGATACGGGGCCGCCGCCAAACCCTAATATCTCTCGGGAGGGCTGATCTGGAGTCTGTTCAGGGCTCCCGGGAGGGGAATCCGTCGCCATCATCATCATCATCAACAACCTTTCTCCATCACCAATTTCATGATGCTCACCGTCGTGCGTGAGTAATTCCATCGTAGGCTTGCTGGATGGTGATGTGTTGTATGAGATTTATCATCTAATCGAGTTAGTTTTGTTAGGGTTTGATCCCTAGTATCCATTATGCTCTGAGATTGATGTTGTTATGACTTTGCTATGCTTAATGCTTGTCACTAGGGACCGGGTGCCATGATTTCAGATCTGAACCTGTTATGTTTTCATGAATATATGTGAGTTATTGATCCTATTTTGCAAGTCAATAGTCACCTACTATGTGTTATGATCTGGTAACCCCGAAGTGACAATAATCGGAACCACTCCCGGTGATGACTATAGTTTGAGGAGTTCATGTATTCACCAAGTGTTAATGCTTTGTTCTGGTACTCTATTAAAAGGAGGCCTTAATATCCCTTAGTTTCCAATAGGACCCCACTGCCATGGGAGGGTAGTTCAAAAGATGGCATGCAAGTTCTTTTCCATAAGCACGTATGACTATATTCGGAATACATGCCTACATTACATTGGTGAACTGGAGCAGTTCTGTGTCACCCTATGTTATAACTGTTGCATGAGGAATCACAACCAACATAATTATCCACCACTGATCCATTGCGTACGAGCTTTTCCCATATTGATCTTTGCTTAGTTACTTTTCCGTTGCCACTGTTACGATTGCTACAAAAACTACTACTGTTACTTTTGCCACCGTTACCGTTACTTCCATATTACTTTGCTACTAAATACTTTGCTGCAAATATTAAGTCTTTCAGGTGCTGTTGAATTGACAACTCAACTGTTAATACTTGAGAATATTCTTTGGCTCTGGCTCGCCTTGTCGAATCAATAAATTTGGGTTGAATACTCTACCCTCAAAAACTGTTGTGATCCCCTATACTTGTGGGTTATCAACACACATTCTGAATCAATAGGATCAGAAAGTCAACCACAACGGATTTCAATGGACATTGCTAGACATAGGGAATTAACCATAATGCAAGCAGGTAGTGAAGAACAAGAGCAATAAGCTACTGAGGATTTTGGGAGATCGAATAGTATTTCGAAGAATTTTGGGAAACACAAGAACAACTAGGGATGGTCGAATCCTTGATAAGTGTGAGGAATTACTCATAGGTGTATTCATGTGGAAAAGAGCTGCAAGGCAGTAGCTCAAACGATTCTTAAGAAGTCGAAGAATAATTCGATGTATCTTGTAATAACAAGAGCACCTGGGAATGACTGTATGAACGGCAAGTGTATGTAGTTATGCATAGGGGTTTATCGATGGAAGGGGGTTGCAAAAGCGATGGGCACAAGGGTCTCAGAAAGACATCGAAAAGTATCTTCGGAATCTTCTGGTGAAGCAGGCGATCATCTGGATTGAGTGGCTCTCCAGGAGGAAGCAGTTACGAGAACCTAGAGTTGGATTTAGTAAAATCTTTAACCCGAATAGAAGAGAGTTCAGAATCCCAGAGTAAAGATGAGGAATAAAAGATACAATACCACCCAATGGTGACGTGGGCCCGTAAGCCACACAACCATATTAGTAAAAACTTTTCAATGACTAGACTCAACTTCGGCCAAGGAGTTGGAAGGAGGCTACCTATAGGCAGTCGGCTCTGATACCAACTTGTAACGCCCTCGATTCAATCGTACATTAATCATACATGCAAATGTGTACGATCAATACCAAGGACTCAGGGGAAGATATCACAACACCACTCTAGACACAACTAAAAATAATACAAGCTTTATATTACAAGCTAGGGGGCTCGAGGGCTCGAATACATAAGCTCGAATACACAAGAGTCAGCGGAAGCAACAATATCTGAGAATAGACATAAGTTGAACAAGTTTGCCTTAAGAAGGCTAGCACAAAAGCAGCAACGGTCGAAAAGGCAAGGCCTCCTGCCTGGGAGCCTCCTAACTACTCCAGGTCGTCAGCGGCCGTCACATAGTAGTAGGCACCCTCGGGGTAGTAGTAGTCGTCAATGGTGTCGTTTGGCTCCTAGAATCTGTCATCTCATCGCAACAATCGGGTATGGGGAAAAGGAGGTGGCAAAGCAACCGTGAGTACTCATCCAAGGTACTCGCAAGACTTACATCAGATCTAAACGAAGTATGCATCTGTATCAAAGGAATGGGCTATATCCGTGGACTAAACTGCAAAAAGCCAGAAGAGAAGGGGAAAGCCTAGCCTATCGAAGAATAGCATCTTCAAGCAGCTCCAAGCATCTTGCAGTATCAGAAGAGATAAGAGTGGCATATTATAATATTAGTAAGTATGTTGTAACATCGCCTAGAGATCACTTCCTCGACTTCCTATGAGAAAACAATCCTGGAACCATCACTTCCATTACATGCCTCGGCATAAAGTTCTAGTTGTATCGATCGGGATACAACTCCGAGTGTCCGTTACCGTAGGACATGCTACCGATAGATGTTTTCTTCCCTGTAGGGGTGCACCAACTTACCCACCATGCTCGATTAACTCCGTCCGGACACACTTTACTGGGTTATGCCCGACCTCGGCCAAACGATACGCCGCAACCCGACCTATGCCCCCAGGGGTCTTGGGCCATCGCCCCGGGAACTCCTGCACGTTGTGTGGGCGGCCGGTGAGCAGACCTAGCCTCCCTTATACAAGGCGAGGTGTTCCAGTCCAACCCAGCGCGCGCCGCTCAGTCGCATGACGTCTATTAAGCTTCGGCTGATGCATACGACGCAGAACGCCCATACTATGCCCATGTGATGGTTAGTGCTATCAGGCTAGAGGCCCCTCGGATCAAATATCCAAATCGTATTGGATTAGGAACGCGCGGTAACAAGCAGAGACCCACGATCGATGTGACCCCATCGCCCCATCTCGAGGACTTGCGGCAAGGGCTAAGAATGCCCGACCACCCCTCATAATTATCTCGTGGACACCTTCCAGGTCAACCTGACTCCACATCACTCGCAATTAAGCTCGCGCGGGTACCTCCCGGGGCCGACCCGTCTTTAGTAACATGGTTCAGTGTAAAGTCATAGTAACCATAGTAACTGTGTGTCTAACACCAAGGTGAACCCTGAGGAATCACCCTTAATGGAATTCCACCTGATGTTATCGTCAAGGTGAACGAAGGAGGAATCACCCTCGAGGTCCACTCTTGAGGAGTTACACGACAATGTCATTATCGGGAGTGGAGAAGGAGGAATCACCCTCGATGACCATAACCGATGAACTAACATACAAGGTTAACATCAGAAGTGCTGATGAGGTATCACCCTCGGCACTCGATAGTAACCCAGTAGTGTCGAGCAACTAAGGGGAAAGTGATGTGCGGTGTCGGGGCCTGGTCTTCGATCCCGTTAATCGGGTCTTCTGATAAACCAGCGGGGCAGTCGAGACAAAGTGGGGGGGGGGGGGTCTTTGATGGGTCTCTACCCAGCCTATACTAAACAGTTTAGGATAAGAAGGTAGGTAACAATAGCAAGTTACAATAAACAGGCTATGCAGCAGAAATAGGATAACAGTAATAGCAGCAGATTCTAATGCAAGCATAAGAGAGAAGGGAATGAGCCCACACACGTCTCGTGTGGTGTCCCACGCACGCCGTGGATCCAAGACCCACCTATGGACGTCCTTATGGTCCGGGAGGGCTAGAGCAACTCCAATGCGCCGACCGAAACGGTGCGTGTTTTATCCGCTTTTTGCCCGTTTGGGTCGGACGAGCGCGCCCGCTTTTTTGTTTGGGTCGACCGGTGTGCCCAATGGGTGGCGGACCCAAATGTGCGCCTACTGGACTGGGATATATAGCCATTCCCGCTCCGCAGCGGTGCGCCACGTCAAGCCGGCGGCAGAGGAGGAGCACGGGAAGAGTTATCGTCGGCGCTGAACTTCCCCTTCCCCGTTCTGCTGAAGAAGCCCATGGCTGGCTAGGGTTTCTGATGTGGCCAGATGTGGACGGGGATGGAAGTGGATGAGCCCCCCCTCCCCCCGCCGTACGCCTGTATTAAAAAGGACAATCGCGCGATGCTTCATCCACTGCTAGGCAGGCCCGAGGTAGGAGGTCACGTTCAATATGATCGCGGCCGACAGGTAGGGCCGAGGCGGACACCGAGTGGGCGCGCGCCGTGTCTGTTTCGTGTTCGCATGGACGTAAACCAGGCTCAAATTTGGGCATGTAATGCGTCCAAACGGACACTGAGCAGACACGGGTTGGGTTTGGATCCAGACGTTGGGCCGGCACTTTTGCCCATTTGCTCCAGCCAGGCACAACCTCGGCGTTCACACGAGCCAGCGACGCGCGACTGCTTGGCTCGGCGTGTTGCATGGCTGATCTTGCCATGTGTGGACCAAGAGCATAATTGGTTTGCTGCCAAAAATTGGCATGCCAATGTTTGGCATTGTGCCAAATATTGACAACTATTTGAATGACTATGAGGTATTTTGCCTATCTCACAGAAAGTTGCCAATAGTTGGCAAGTCTTGGCAATGCCAACATTTGGCAAGTCAAATATCGGTAGGAAACTAATTATGCTCCAAAACACGCATGCCCGTTATTACGAGGGCCAGCCGGCCAGCGCTCGCGTTCCGCTGCCGCCGGGCTGCCTTGCTTGTGGCAGCTAGCCCGAGCAACAGAGCCGGTCCGTTAATCTGCCCGGTGAGGTGATGGCCCGAATGGTACTTGGCTTGGGGGTGCTCTAAGGGAGTTTCAGTCTTTTCTTAAGTTGGTTTCTTTTTGCTAGTATACAAGAACATATACAATGATTGATAAGATAGTTTTATTTTAAGTTTTGCATGTAATGTAGAGATGACAAAAAAAAGTCTACAATTGGTTATCTTTTAGCCTTGTTTTTAATAACTAATAATTTCTAAAAACAAGATGAGATATATTGTGCTAAGAGATCATCTCTTGTCTTCTCTTAAATAAAAGAAGACAAGCCTTTTCTTATGAGTTCTTTCTCCTCTATCTCATCATTTATCCTACGTGGCACTCCTAAGATAGCACCATTGTACATACCTAAATTCGTTTTATGCCACAAGCCGTATGTCGCGCGCATGGGCCTTTGTCTTGTTTCGATTTGCAGCTCCTGCTCTGGAGGCCCGTTCTGCGCTGCTCCCCGTCTTCCGGCGCACCGTTTCTGTTTCTGGCTGGTAAACCATTCGTGCCATTGTTCGTGCTCATGTTCCTTCTTTTCTTTTGCCATTTTATACCGTCAAGGAATATATCCGCTCGGTCCTAGGGCCTATGTCCCACTCGAGCCACCCGGAATACTCCCACGCTCTCTTTCGTTGCATTCCTCTTCGGTTTCGCCGAGGAAAGAGCCGGGAGGAGGTCACGCCGGTGGTGGCGTGGTCTTTGGGAGTGACCATGGCAGTGATGCTTTTGGTCGTGTCGCGCGTTGGTCGCCACCGCCGCCGGAGTCCGGGGAGGGTTTATAACTTTATACCCCCTCTGCTCGGAATTACTTGTCGCAGAAACGAATGTATCTAAAATACATTTAGATATATTCATTTTTGCGACAAATAATTTCGAACGGAGGGAATAGAAGTGTGAAGCGTGACTGTGACGGTTTTTGGACGATCAAGCGCCTCGCCGATCGACTCAAAACAGGTAACGGCCCGACATCTGCCCCGCAGGCGCGAGGGTTTACGGGTGAGGCTGTGGGGTGAGAGGGCGACACGCATCCGTGATGACGTGTCCGTCTAGAGGGAGGTGACGAGTCTCCTGCCGGTTCACTTCAATTGTAGTCGCATGTCCCTTCGGCTTCTACAATACTACTACTTCTATCTCAAGTCTCAACCAACCTTTCACACACTCCTCCTCCCAGTCCTGACTCTCCTTCTCCGGTGCCAGTAGAGGGCGCAGGAGGCCAGCGGTGTTCTGCATTGGTGGTCACGGATCGGAGGAGCAGGAAATTCCGACATCGATCCATCCGCGCCGCCGTCGGAAAGGTGAGGAGGATCGATGGCGTACGCTCATCTATCTTTTTTTCTTCATTTAATTTTACTTGGTTTCAAATCTTCCGCCAGAACCCTAACTAGAGTCTATACGTTCGTTTCCTCTATCGATCCCTCGACTTTGACTAGCATGGCGTCGTTGCTTTGGCGGTTTGGTTTCAGTTCTGTGCTTATTTTGTTTGTGAAATTGGTTCTTCTCCCCGAGTTCCCAATTAAACCACATTGTCGAGCGTTCATCTCGAGAAGGTTGCTGCCGCCGCCCAATTTTGATTCGAGTTTGGCGCAACGAAAAGGGAGGGCGAAGCGAAATTAAACCCGTCCACAGTCCATTTCAAAAATTCATTCTGTGGATCTTTTTTTCTATAAGAAAATAGTTTTTCTTAGAAAAAACATAGATCTGCGAACTTTTTTAGGGACAACTGAACAGTGTTTTTCTTAGAAATAACATAGATCTGCAAACTTGGTAGGTACGTGCACCGTGTTTTCTTAGAGAACATCTGCACGTTATTGATTAAGCAACAATGGCAGAAAGAATTCCCCAGATACTGTACGGTTTGCATCATGTTGACATTTTCTGCTAACACAAAATGACACATTTGGGCGCATGTTCGAGAAATAAAAGTTTGAGATAAAAAAAAGCACACAGGTACAGACTTGCACACTGTCCAACTAGAGAATCAGATCATTGGGGTCAGTTTCCTTGTTTAAAGTATAATCTTTCAGGAATGAGCAATAAAAAACACCGGATTAATGAATAGTCTATATGCATTCCATTTGGTTCATTGGCACACAACAGTTGTGCTTGAATAATTGCTGGAATGTCTGATTCTCTTTTCATGTGAAAAAAGTTTCAGTAGTTAAAGCAGCAAACATTTTGGCACAAAATTTGTTGTTTGTGGAACTTCGATGCAAGTACCATTCGGGTGATCACCCACATATTTTTTTTCTGAAAGTTTCAGAATTTGTTTTTTCAAAAAAATTGGTTCTGGACTTAGTTGTGCCTGGAAGCCAAAAATCCTCAATCAACCTAATATAGTATACTGGTAAAGGGCAATGATCTTCTATCTTCACTAGCATTTCTCACCAAACAGAAAACCAGATAAAGTAATGAGTTTTATTTAGCTCTGGAAATTGGCAGGCGCAAAGTTTGTATCTACATTCCAACAAGTGAGATTGGGTGTTGGGTAACCAACAAATAGAATCAAAGCCTTTATTGTATTTTCTCAATTAATTTTGGCCCATGAATACATTTTTTGGTGGTCGACTTTGGTCCTTTCTTCAATGAACAAATAACAGCTTTCATGCTTATATAAAAAAATATTGTACATAAGTGTTACCTGGCTACCATTTTAATAATCAGTGACAACTCAGATTATTTATTTGTCAGGATGTCCAGCATTATTGTTCCTGTGTACATCAATGCGCCCGAGCTATCTACAATTCTTGAGAACAATGCAGGACTTGAGTATCTTACAAAGTTTCTGCCAGAAGGCTGCTTAGTGCTAATGCTCATGGGTACCCTATACCACCACCGGCGCTTGAATACATGAAGCAATATCACAAGGCATATTTCACAGATGAGGCACAAGAGCAGTTGAAGGCGGCTGATCCGTATGTACCGAGCAGTGCACCAGCACACGAAGGCGATGATCAAAGCCATACTTCTGATGACAATGGTGCAGAAAGAAAGAAACGTAAAGACTCGACAGAGAGTCCTACTCACCAAAATCAAGTGTGTACTTCTGGTGTTTCGAGTGTACTCCAGCAAACGATTTCTAAAAGGCCCAAGTTCTGTCTGGAAGAAATTCATAGGACAGGTCACCCTGAAGTGGACGTGAAAGGGAAATCCGTTCCGTCTGCTACTCATCCAGGATTTCTAACTGAAGATGAACTTAAGCTGGCAGGAGTTTCAGCTACCCCTGAGGAGTACCAAGAATTTCTCAAGACAATGGAGATGATGTACGAAACATATGAGAATCCATGTTATGACGCTGAAGGCCTAGCTCTCGGTTCATTGAAGAGATCAGAGTATTTCCTAATGCCAGATACCATACAGTATGAACCATGTACAGTTGATAGCATTTGCCGAGGGCCTGCATTTTGGAAACCTGATCAAAAGCTAGTCTCTCAGGTGTACGCCCTGGCCAAAGCGCAGGCGCTGCAGCTTGGCATTGCAGGGGACAGGCAAATCAAGTGGGCGGTTCTACGAGCTCAGGCATTTTCTGCTGGCTGGTACCATGGACAGAAATATTCAAGGCTTTGTTCGCCTCCGGAGAACTCAGCTGAGATTTATGCCAACGACCTGGGAGCCATTGAGAAATACCTTTCTGATGCTTGGAAGCTTGTCTGCTTCCTGCCATTTCTCCACGAGTTGGCGTTCCGAACGATTGGTAGCACATGGTCATGGAATTCCGACAATGCAACTAAATATGAAGGCAGAGCAAGGAAGTTTGCTGATTCTTCATCAGTTGCTCCTGCTCTATCTTACCTGACAGGTAAAGACCTTTATGGTCCTGCTCTGCAATGGATTGGTGTGGAGATGCCTATGAAGGTCCTTCAGAGAAAAGTTGGTCGTGATGCGATACCTGAAGTTTTCGCTCTCCAATGCAAAGCAGCTCCTGCTGGTAAAGCCCTGATCACTACCACTCATGCTGTTGTAAAGGAGCTGAAGACTTTGGACTGCTGGAAATCCATACAGGATATGCGTAAATTGAATGATACAATAGTTAGTGCAATGGCAGGGAAGATTCAAGCAAACCCTTGGAAGTATCACGCAATGCCAAAGCCTTATAACCTGAAGCCTTTAAGTGAAGAAGAACAACTTGAGGTCGCTGCTGCTATGACCTGTGCTGAAGATTTTGCACCGATAACCTTTGCGTTTACTCAGTCTGTGATGGGACATCATCAACTTCTAGGGTACATGGCACTAAAGAAGTATGCTAGCGGTGCTCTCTATGAGCGCTTCAAAAAGTTCTTTGCTTTTATGAGGAAAAAGTTAGCTAAGGATATCGGCGCAAAGGTAGTTGCTGAGGCATCTGGTATTCCCCAAAGATGAACACCTGCTAGGAGGAGCCTGCTTCCTGACACTTTGTCATCTACTTGATCTTGACAGATCTTTTGATGAACGGGAGCTCTTCGATGCCTGTTGTTAGCTTATGCTTTGTCAAACAGCTTGTGTCATTGGTTGGTTATTTTGCTGAACTATATTGCCTACTGTGACAGGTTTCAGATGTTTGCCGCCTTGTGGCGTTTAAGATATTCCGGACATGTTGTTCTTATTTTGAGTTAGCGTGGTATTATTATCATGATCTTGCTGTTGTGCTGTTTACTTCAGTTATTCCTTTTTTGGCACTACTTCAGTTATTCATTTGTCATACTTGTCTAATGAGGGAGGCTCATATGAAAGAGAGCAAGTGATGTGCCGGATGGTGAACAGTGCTGCTGCGCGACAAGGAAGTAACTGTTGTGCTGTATTGGGATTGATTGGTTTTTCTTGAAGCTGAAAAAGACAGGAGGAAGACTTTTAGTGGGAGCGCTATCTCTGCTCCATGCATAAGGTAATGTACATGTAGTCACGGTAATCTGACCCATGGGAAACAATGAATTTGTAATTTTTGAAAAAAGAACTAAAAACACTGAAGTAAAATAAATCTTAATTGCAACTACGTACTCTGAAACACGGCTGCAAATGAAGTGGAAAAAAAAGGTGACGCCACTACTCACATGAGTGTTTTTTTCCCTCACAATATCTGAGATATTAAAAAAAGTTCCTTAGATTTACCATTTTATAGACATTTTGTTCCGTTTGCCCCTTCCAAATTTGACTCGAATGGGATGTCTCTTTCTAGAGTAACCAGTTTCATAGGTGTTTATGTTGCATATGTTTTCTTGTTTTTTGTTGATATTAAGTTGGCTGTACGAAGAATCGCCATTTCTTATTTTTGTGAATTAAATAATAAATATATTAACATTGCATGGCTGAATCTATAGCCTTTTATGATGACAAGGGTTCCTCTCCTTTGGCATTTTACTTCTTGAGGGATTTAGAGCATGCTTGGATACGTTTTAGTCCCATGACTAAAAGTAGTGGGACTAAAACTTGCTAGTCTCACCCATGCTTGAATCCAAGTACTAAAGAGACTAAAATCTAGTTATTGAGCATTTATTATCCTCCAAACCCTCCAATCCAGAACTAAGGAGAGGAATTAAATGAGGAGAGAGAGAGCTAATACATATTTTAGTAGGTTTTCCATGACTAAAAGATTTTAGCCTCAAGACTAGTCCTAGCCTCTCTTTAGTCAGGGGTGCTTGGAACTTTAGCCTCTAAAAGAGACTATTTTTAGTCAGACTAAAAATAGTCCCTTGTATCCAAGCACCCTCTTACTCCATCCAATCCTTCATGCAAAACCGGGTGCATCTCACTTGGGCAGTCCTTACTGAAATCATCTGTGCAGCCCTATCGGTCAAGTTTTTCCTTGTTTAGTCACTCATGATAAGATCCTGATTAGGGATAGCTTCATTAAGGGTCAGTGCCTAGATGATCTTTCTTGCCTTCTCTATGCTGAAAATGCATGTGTTTTCCTATCAGACTATGTGGCTTTGATTTGGGCTACGATCTGTCAATTTCTGTATGTTTATCTGGGAGATCACTTTGAACCGATTGCAAGTTGGTGGATTGATAGTTTCAAAGGCATAATGAAGTACTCCCTGAAGTGGTGCTACCTAGTGCACCTTCAATTTACTCTTCTTGGCTTGAACCTGGACCCTGAAAGAGCAGATACCCCTTCAATCCTTTGCCCTTGCTAAAATAATCCGCATCGACCGTCTACCTAACATTGGTGGTTCAGTACAAAGTTAAACGTGTTAATGAATAGTTGCAATGCTTGGCGAGGCGCATTAGCATAGGAATGAGTGGTTAATTATAAAATGACTCTGGCTTTCGTTGGTCTCAATCAACGGTGGGAGCAGCATTGACAGTGGAAGCTTATAAAATGACGAGGGTTCTAAAAGAAGTCATTCAGGCGCATTATCGTTGGTTGTACTGAACTAGTGGGATGCTTGTGCATCGTTGCAAAGTGCAAACACATGTATCCGTTTGCAAAAGAAGAAAATTGCATGACTCCCATAGCTTTTGTTTCAGACTTTCAAATGGTTTCTCTTGAAAATGTTTTACACGCAGGTTCGCGTTCCAAAACGCGTGAACTAGTAGTCTAGTAAGTACGTATGCCTTTTGCTTCTCTTTTTGAAGCCACCCGGTGCCAAAAATTCGCTCTCGCTTAAAGTGGTCCTGTTTTACTAGTACTAGCTTGAAAAGGTTCCCCGGCCGGTTGAATGCCATGGAAAGCAGCCTATTAGAGCTGAAGATGTCTATAAATCAAGGGAGGCGCATGTTTCTCAAGCAGTATGTCTACGAGTGAATCGAGATCTCCGATAGGGATAGAAAAATTCTTGAGCAAGGAGAAGCTCAAGTAGCAGAGAGCCAAATCAGGTACGTACTTCAGCATACGACAGATCAATATTTGTAGTACCTACCAACATCTGTTTATCTTCTGCTGAACTTTCACTGATTACACTCGATGTAAGTAAAGTTGTTTAGCTTTTTTTTTTTAAAAGGAGGACGACCTCCGGCCTCTGCATCTGGACTATGTATACAATCATTTTATTAATTATTGACACAAGACTTTACAGAGTCATACAACAATAAGCCTAAAGCCACCAACTAAGCAACAACTGTTGCTATCCCTATCCAGTTGATGTAGGGGCGTTGAAAGTCTAGGCCTAATACCAAACAGACCTCGCAGTCAAACCTAACATCTAAGACTTGAGGTCCCAACCAGGACGCCTGCCGGGTATGGGCACCCACCAGTCCGGCGTGTTTCTCAACCAAGACGCCAACCGGGTATGAGGCCGCCGCAGCCACCTACCATCAATCCATCTTCAGAGTTGTACTGCTGCATCAACCTTGCCCGGTCTAGCTGTCGCCAACGCCACCACGACGCCAGGCAGCGTCACCCTCCTGCGCGAGTCCATCTCCGCTCATCAGTCGCCGAGTCTTCACTGCGCCACGCCGCCGAGATCCGCCGTCATCAATGGACCAGATGAATCACCGCTCCTCCTCATGTCGTGCATTCTACACAAGGGTGATTAGAACTATACATCCGTCCCAGCTGCTTCGCAGAACATATATGGATCTTAGCTAACATTAAGAATATATTGACCATCCAAACTTACCTTTCTTAACTTCTATCTTAGTACTAGTTCTCTTCGTTCTAATAAATTTTCTCCTTTTGATCTGCACATAATGGTGGAAGCAGGCAAGGCAAGCGATGATGGTTACTGCGGTGAGCCGGTTGCTGGTCATGCTGCTCACCTTTGGCTGCGCACACGTTACCACCTGCAGCTCCTTGCATGGAAGCGAGACAGACATGCTGTCACTGCTTGAGTTCAAGAACTCAATCACTCTTTTTTTTTAACCGGGCGCGCCCTTTCCATTTAAGATAAACAGAAATACAACAGTCTCCGATACATTCAGGTAGCAAGGAAAGAGAAGCAGCGAGTTCAACGCACTGCCAAGAAACCCACTGTACTCGCTCGCCATCGAAACGAGCACCATGGGGCGAAAACCTGACAACACCTACTTAGTTTGGGTCTAGCTATTACAGACCAGGGGAGAAAAGGCACAAACACGAGGTGCCAGAGGAACAATATTTTTAGCATGAAAACTTCAAAAGTTTTCCAGCCGCGGAGCCTGAGACTTAGACCTTAACACAACGCCTCCTATCACAACCAGGGGCAGAATGTAGAGCAGAGCAGCAGCATCATCATCATCCAGAGAACACCTCACCCTTGTCTCCCGTGGGACGCCTAGCCCCTTCACACATCGCCATCAACTTGGTTGTGCTTGCTCTAATCATCTCAGCTCCGAGTCGCAACCTTGACGCTTCTTCCACCGGCTGAAGACCTGCCCAATACAAGAGAAACAAACAAGCCGAATACACAATCTCAAAAGGAGATTTGATCAAATGCTTTTCAAAAGTAGCCTTATTTCGCGCAAGCTAAATAGCCCAAGTTACTGCCGCCAAACCAATAGCATAAAATCTGGTTTCATTGGGTAGGAACATGTTACACCACACATAGAATTGCCAGATGTTATTTGGACATAAGTCAGTCCCTAGCACAACTCCAACTGCCCTCCAGGCAACACGCGCCACAGGACACGTAAAGAACAAGTGGGACGCAGTTTCAATATGGTTACAGAAGGAACACACAGGGTTCCCCAGCCAATTCCTCCTCCTCATCCCCGCTCTAGTGAGCACCGCATCTTGGGCCATCTGCCACAAGAAGATCTGTATCTTAAGAGGTAGTTTCACCCCCCAGATCCATCTATAGTTGCTTCCATGGAGAGGTTTTTCCAGCCAATTATACATAGATTTAGTGGAGTACTTAGCATTCTTGCTCAGACCCCAAAGCACAACATCTTCCTCGGCTGTAGTATTAAGCCCCAAGATTTACTGCCGCACCTTATACCACTGTTCTCTAAGATCAGGGCATAGACGCCTTCTAAAAAATGTCGAAGCCTCTACCTTGTTAAAGTTTTGGACCGTACAGTCCTGATTTGTATAGATTTCAAACAGCCGAGGGAACCTCGAATTGAGTGGGGGCATCCCATCAATTGAGTCTTTCCAAACCTTGCTCAGGTTGCCGCATCCCAGCTTAATTTTCCTCCCCATCATGTACAACTCCCCGACTTTTAGAAGAGATTTCCAGCATGGGGAGTCAGATTGTCTAGGTTGCACATTTGCTACCGACTTGTTTTGTAAATATCTGGCTCTCACCAAGTTTTGCCAAACCCCAGTTTG
The DNA here is from genome assembly GCF_002162155.2 of Triticum dicoccoides. Classification (NCBI taxonomy): domain Eukaryota; kingdom Viridiplantae; phylum Streptophyta; class Magnoliopsida; order Poales; family Poaceae; genus Triticum; species Triticum dicoccoides. The sequence continues at coordinate 496,980,594 of NC_041386.1, read as the reverse complement.
AGTTTCTAATTTCCACCACCATTTCACCATTAGGCTGATGTTTTGTTTCCTGAGGTCTTTGACACCCAGACCCCCTTTGCTCTTCGATCTACACACCATCTTCCATTTGACCAGGTAATATCTTATTCTTCTTATTGCACCCGTGCCAAAAGAATTTACGACGGTGCTTGTCCAGCCTTTCTACGAAAGTTTTACTCATAAGCCACATGGACATATGATATAAAGATAGTTGTGATAAAACCGAGGTAAGCAAAGTAAGTCTGCCCCCGCTGGATGCAGCATTGCCAATCCAGGACCCGAAACACTTAAGGTATTTATCTACAATAAATTCCCACACTGAATCTTTAAGGGTTGTGAAGCTCACAGGCATACCAAGATACTTAATTGGAAAGTGACCGATCTCACAGTTAAAGATCTCGGCATATTTGTTATCAATGTCAACGTCCCCTCCAACAGTCAGGATCTCACTCTTCTGGAAGTTTACTTTCAGTCTAGACATGAGTTCGAATATGTACAATAGGAGCTTCAGGTTTAATGCCTTTTCCACGTCATGCTCGAGGCAAATGATCGTGTCATCTGCGTGTTGCAGAACTGCCACCCCATTCGGGACAAGATCAGAAGCTAGTCCAGTTAGGAGGCCATTCTGCTGCGCTTTACGGATCATCTTGCTGAGACAATCTACAGCTAGATTAAACAAAAAGGGGGAGTGGGGGTCTCCTTGGTGGACCCCTTTAGCACTTTGGAAATATGGGCCCACTGAGTTATTAAGCTTGATACTAACAGTACCATTGTATAGGATTTGATTCACCCACCCACACCAGGTTTCGTTGAAGCCCCTCATTCTGTGGCAATCCAACAGAAACTCCCAGTTAACCTTGTCGTATGCTTTCTCGAAATCGAGCTTTAGCACCACCCCTATTTTTTTCTTGACATGGGTGTAATTGAGGAGCTCATGTAAAGTCATGATCCCATCTATAATATTCCTCCCTTTAACAAAAGCATTTTGTGACAAGCTTATCAGTTTGTCAGCATATTTTTCTACTCTCCGATCCATAGTCTTAGTTATCAGTTTGTTTGGGCACCTAAGAAGACAAATAGGCCGAAATTGCTGGATGCGATCAGCACCTGACACTTTAGGTAGAAGAGTAATCACCCCATAATTAAGGCGCTGCACGTCAAGCGTACCAGTATGGAAGTGGCTGAATAGCCGCATAATGTCATTTTTGACAATGTCCCAGCAATGTTGATAAAACTCCGCAGGAATGTTATCGGGGCCAGGTGCTCTATTAACATCCATTGCAAACAAGGCCTCTTTCACCTCCTCTTGTGAGAAAGTTCTAGTTAGATCAGCATGTTGGGGATCGTAGCAGAAATTCAAAATTTTCTACGCATCACCAAGATCAATCTATGGAGTAATCTAGCAACGAGGGAAGGAGAGTGCATCTACAGACCCTTGTAGATCGCTAAGCGGAAGCGTTCAAGTGAATGGGGTTGATGGAGTCGTACTCGTCGTGATCCAAATCACCGATGATCCTAGTGCCGAACGGACGGCACCTCCGCGTTCAACACAGGTACAGCCCGGGGACGTCTCCTCCTTCTTGATCCAGCAAGGGGAGAGGAGAAGTTGAGGGAAAACTCCGACAGCACGACGGCATGGTGGTGATGGAGCTCGTGGTTCTTTGGCAGGGCTTCGCCAAGCACTACGGAGGAGGACGAGGTGTTGGAGGAGGGAGAGGGCTACGCCAGGGGAAGGGTGCGGCTGCCCTCTCTCTCCCTCACAATATATAGGGGGAAGGGAGGAGGGGGAGGCACCCTAGGGTTCCCTAGGGGAGGGGCGTCGGCCACAGGGGAAACCCTAGATGGGTTTGGGCGCCCCCACCCCTTAGGAAACTTGCCCCCCAAGCTGGGAGGGGCGGCTGCCCTAGGGGTGGAGCCCCCACCTCTCCTAGTTACGTGAGATGGGGTGGGAGGGGCGCTCAGCCCCTTAGTGGGCTGATGTGCCCTCTCCCCTTGGCCCATAAGGCCCCCCAACGCTTGTCGGGGCCTCCGAAACCCCTTTCGGACACGCTGGTCATCACCTGGTACCCCCGGAACAATTTCGGACTCCAATACCCTTCGTCCAATATACCGATCTTCACCTCCGGACCATTCCGGAGCTCCTCGTCATGTCCGGGATCTCATCCGGGACTCCGAACAACCTTCGGTAACCACATACTATTTCCCATAACAACTCTAGCGTCACCGAACCTTAAGTGTGTAGACCCTACGGGTTCGGGAACCATGCAGACATGACCGAGACAACTCTCCGGCCAATAACCAACAGCGGGATCTGGATACCCATGTTGGCTCCCACATGTTCCACGATGATCTCATCGGATGAACCACGATGTCGAGGATTTAATCAATCCCGTATTCAATTCCCTTTGTCTAGCGGTATTGTACTTGCCCGAGATTCGATCGTCGGTATCCAATACCTTGTTCAATCTCGTTACCGGCAAGTCTCTTTACTCGTTCCGTAACACATCATCCCGTGATCAACTCCTTGGTCACATTGTGCATATGATGATGCCCTACCGAGTGGGCCCAGAGATGCCTCTCCGTCACACGGAGTGACAAATCCCAGTCTCTATTCGTGCCAACCCAACAGACACTTTCGGAGGTACCCGTAGTGTACCTTTATAGCCACCCAGTTACGTTGTGACGTTTGGCACACCCAAAGCATTCCTACGGTATCCGGGAGTTGCACAATCTCATGGTCTAAGGAAATGATACTTGACATTAGAAAAGCTTTAGCATACGAACTACACGATCTTTGTGCTAGGCTTAGGATTGGGTCTTGTCCATCACATGATTCTCCTAATGATGTGATCCCGTTATCAACGACATCCAATGTCCATGGTCAGGAAACCGTAACCATCTATTGATCAACGAGCTAGTCAAGTAGAGGCTTACTAGGGACATGGTGTTGTCTATGTATCCACACATGTATCTGAGTTTCCTATCAATACAATTATAGCATGGATAATAAACGATTATCATGAACAAGGAAATATAATAATAACTAATTTGTTATTGCCTCTAGAGCATATTTCCAACAGTCTCCCACTTGCACTAGAGTCAATAATCTAGTTCACATCGCCATGTGATTAACACTCACAGGTCACATCGCCATGTGACCAACATGCAAAGAGTTTACTAGAGTCGATAATCTAGTTCACATCACTATGTGATTAACACTCAATGAGTTCTGGGTTTGATCATGTTGCTTGTGAGAGAGGTTTTAGTCAACGGGTCTGCAACATTCAGATCCGTATGTACTTCGCAAATCTCTACGCTATATTTGGAGCCATTTCAAATAACTATTCTACTTGGAGCTATTCTAAATTGTTGCTCCATTATACGTACCCGGTATCTCTACTCAGAGCTATCCGGATAGGTGTTAAGCTTGCATCGACGTAACTCTTTATGTCGAACTCTTTATCACCTTCATAATCGAGAAACATATCCTTATTCCTCTAAGGATAATTTTGACCGCTATCTGGTGATCTACTCCTAGATCACCTTTGTACCCTCTTGCCAGGCATGTGGCAAGGCACACATCAGGTGCGGTACTCAGCATGGCATACCGTATAGAGCCTATGACAAAATCATAGGGGACAACCTTCGTCCTCCTCTTTCTCCTGCCGTGGTCGAGCTTTAAGTCTTAACTTCATACCTTATAACTCAGGCAAGAACTCCTTCTTTGGCTGATCCATCTTGAACACCTTCAAGATCATGTCAAGGTATGTGCTCATTTGAAAGTACAATTAAGCATTTTTGATCTATCCTTATAGATCTTGATGCTCAATGTTCAAGTAGCTTAATCAAGGTTTTCCATTGAAAAAACACTTTTCAAATAACCCTATATGCTTTCCAGAAGTTCTTCATCATTTCGGATCAACACTATGTCATCCACATATACTTATCAGAAATGTTGTAGTGCTCCCACTCACTTTATTGTAAATACAAGTTTCTAACAAACTTTGTATAAACCCATAAACTTTGATTACTCTATCAAAGTGTATATTCCGACTCCGAGATGCTAGCTCTAGTCCATGGAAGGATCGCTGGAGCTTGCATACCTTTTAGCATCCTTAGGATCGACAAAACCTTTCTGATTGTATCACATACAACCTTTCCTTACGAAAACTGGTAAGGAAACTTGTTTTGACATCCATCTGCCAGATTTTATAAATGCAGCTTATGCTAACATGATTCCGACGGACTTAAGCATCGCTACGGGTGAGAAAATCTCATCGTACTCAACTGCTTGAACTTGTGAAAAACTCTTCGCCACAAGTCGAGCTTCATAGACGATGACATTACCGTCCACGTCCGTCTTCTTCTTAAAATCCACATGTACCTAACAGCCTTACGACCATCAAGTAGTTCTTCCAAAGTCTACACTTTGTTTTCATACATGGATCCTCTCTTGGATTTCATGGCCTCGAGCCAATTTTCGGAATCCGGGCCCACCATCGCTTCTCCATAGCTCATAGGTTCATCGTTGTCCAACAACGTGACCTTTAAGACAAGGTTACCACTTAGAAGTTGTACACACCCTTGTCAACCCATGAGGTTCGATAGTAACTTGATCTAAAGCTCCATGATCATCATCATTAGCTTTCTCTTCAACTGAGGCAGGTGCCACAGAAACATTTTCCTTGTGCTGCGCTACTCTCTGGTTGAAGTAAAGGTTCAACAACCTTATCAAGTTCTATCTTCCTCCCACTCAATTCTTTCGAGAGAAACTTTTCCTCGAGAAAGGACCCGATTCGAGAAACAATCCCTATTGCTTTCGGATCTGAGACAGGAGGTATACCCAACTGTTTTGGGTGTCCTATGAAGATGTATTTATCCGCTTTGGGTTTGAGCTTATCAGCCTGGAACTTCTTCACATAAGCGTCGTAGCCCCAAACTTTTAAGAAATGACAACTTAGGTTTCTCTAATCCATAGTTCATACGGTGTCATCTCATCGGAATTACGTGGTGCCCTATTTAAAGTGAATGTGGTTGTCTCTAATGCCTAACCCATAAACTATCGTGGTAATTCGATAAGAGACATCATGGTATGCATCATATCCAATAGGGTGTAGTTATGATGTTCGGACACACCATCACACTATGGTGTTCCAGGCTGTATTAGTTGTGAAACAATTTCCACAATGTCTTAATTATGTGCCAAACTCGTAATTCAGATATTCATCTCTATGATCATATCATAGATATTTTATCCTCTTGCCATGACGATCTTCAACTTCACCCTGAAATTACTTGAACCTTTCAATAATTCAGACTCGTGATTCATCAAGTAAATATACTCAGCATCTACTCAAATCATCTGTGAAGTAAGAATATAACGATATCCACTACATGCCTCAGCACTCATTGGACTGCACACATCAAGATGTATTACTTCCAACAAATTGCTTTCTTGTTCCATCTTACTGAAAACGAGGCCTTTCAGTCATCTTGCTCATGTGGTATGATTTGCATGTCTCAAGTGATTCAAAATCAAGCGAGTCCAAAGATCCATCATCATGGAGCTTCTTCATGCGTTTTATACCATTGTGACTAAAATTTCAGTGCCACAAGTATGTGGTACTATCATTACTATCTTATATCTTTTAGCATGAACATGTGTATCACTATGATCGGGATTCAATAAACCATTCATTTTAGGTGTTAGACCAATGAAGGTATTACTCAAATAAACAGAGTAACCATTATTCTCCTTAAATGAATAACCGCATTGCGATGAACATAATCTAATCATGTCCATGCTCAACGCAAACACCAAATAACAATTATTTAGGTTTAACACCAACCCTGATGGTAGACGGAGCGTGCGATGTTTGATCACATCAACCTTGGAAACTCTTCCAACACCTATCGTCGTCTCACCTTTGGCTAGTCTCCGTTTATTCTGTAGCCTTTTATTTCGAGTTACTAACACTTAGCAACCGAACCGGTATCTAATACCCTGCTGCTACTAGGAGTACTAGTAAAGTACACATTTAATATATGTCCAATACATACTTCTGTCAACCTTGTCAGCCTTCTCATCTACCAAGTATCTAGGGTGGTTCTGCTTCAGTGACCGTTCCCCTTATTACAGAAGCACTTAGTCTCGGGCTTGGGTTCAACTTTGGGTTTCTTCACTAGAGCAGCAACTGATTTGTTGTTTCATGAAGTATCCCTTTCTTGCCCTTGCCTTTCTTAAAACTAGTGGTTTTACTAACCATCAACAATTGATGCTCCCTTTTGATTTCTACTTTTGCGGTGTCGCGAATAGCTCAAGGATCATATCTATCCCTGTTATGTTATAGTTCATCACGAAGCTCCAGTAGCTTGGTGAAAGTGACTTTGGAGAACAATCACTATATCATCTGGAAGATTAACTCCCACTCGATTCAAGCGATAGTAGCACTCATACAATCTGAGCACATGCTCAACGATTGAGCTTTTCTCCTTAGTTTGCAGGCTTAGGAAACTTGTCAAAGGTCTCATACCTCTTGACGTGGGCACTAGCCTGAAATCCCGATTTCAGTCCTTGGAACATCTCATATGTTCTGTGATGTTTCAAAAATGTCTTTGGTGCCTCAATTCTAAACCATTTAGCATTACGCACTGAACTATCATGTAGTCATCAAAACATGTATGTCAGAAGTTCGCAACATCCACAACCGACATTCGAGGGTCAGCTCACTGAGCGGTGCATTAAGGACATAATACTTCTGCGCAGCAATGAGGACAATACTCTGTTTACGGATCCAGTCCACATAATTGCTACTATCAACTTTCAACTAATTTTCTCTAGGAACATATCTAAAACAGCAGAACTAAAGCGCGAGCTACGACATAATTTGCAAAGTCCTTTTGACTATGTTCATGATAATTGAGTTCATCTGATTATTTCATGAACTCCCACTCAGATAGACATCCCTCTAGTCATCTAAGTGATACATGATCCGAATCGACTAGGCCGTGTCCGATCATCACGTGAGACGGACTAGTCATCATCGGTGAACATCTCATGTTGATCGCATCTTCTATACGACTCATGTTTGACCTTTCGGTCCTCCGTGTTCCGAGGCCATGTCTGTACATGCTAGGCTCGTCAAGTTAACCTAAGTGTTTCGCATGTGTTCCGAGGCCATGTCTGTACATGCTAGGCTCGTCAACACCCGTTGTATTCGAACGTAAGAATCTATCACACCCGATCATCACGTGGTGCTTTGAAACGACGAACCTTCGCAACGGTGCACAGTTAGGGAGAACACTTTTCTTGAAATTTTAGTGAGGGGTCATCTTATTTAAGCTACCGTCGTTCTAAGCAAATAAGATGTAAAAACATGATAAACGTCACATGCAATCAAATAGTGCCATGATATGGCCATCATCACTTTGCTCCTTTTGATCTCCATCTTCGGGGCTCCATGATCATCATCGCCACCGGCATGACACCATGATCTCCATCATTGTGTCTTCATGAAGTTGTCTCGCCAACTATTACTTCTACTACTACAGCTAACGGTTAGCAATAAAGTAAAGTAATTACATGACGTTTATGTTGACACGCAGGTCATAAATAAATTAAGACAACTCCTATGGCTCCTGCCGGTTATCATATTCATCGACATGCAAGTCGTGATTCCTATTATAAGAACATGATCATCTCATACATCACATATATCATTCATCACATCCTTTGGCCACATCACATCACAAAACACTTGCTGCAAAAACAAGTTAGACGTCCTCTAATTGTTGTTGCAAGTTTTTACGTGGCTGCTATAGGTTGCTAGCAAGAACGTTTCTTACCTACGCCAAAACCACAACGTGAATTGCCAATTTCTATTTACCCTTCATAAGGACCATGTTCATCGAATCCGATCCGACTAAAGTGGGAGAGACAGACACCCGCCAGCCACCTTATGCAATTAGTGCATGTCAGTCGGTGGAACCGATCTAACGTAAGCGTACGTGTAAGGTTGGTCCGGGCCGCTTCATCCCACAATGCCGCCGAATCAAGATAAGACTAGTAACGGCAAGTAAATTGACAAAATCGACGCCCACAACTACTTTGTGTTCTATTCGTGCATAGAAACTACGCATAGACCTAGCTCATGATGCCACTGTTGGGGATCATAGCAGAAATTCAAAATTTTCTACGCATCACCAAGATCAATCTATGGAGTAATCTAGCAATGAGGGAAGGAGAGTGCATCTACATACCCTTGTAGATCGCTCAGCGGAAGTGTTCAAGTGAACGGGGTTGATGGAGTCGTACTCGTCGTGATCCAAATCACTCATGATCCTAGTGCCGAACGGATGGCACCTCCGCGTTCAACACATGTACAGCCCGGGGACGTCTCCTCCTTCTTGATCCAGCAAGGGGAGAGGAGAAGTTGAGGGAAAACTCCGACAGCACGACGGCATGGTGGTGATGGAGCTCATGGTTCTCTGGCAGGGCTTCGCCAAGCACTACGGAGGAGGACGAGGTGTTGGAGGAGGGAGAGGGCTGCGCCAGGGGAAGGGTGCGGCTGCCCTCTCTCTCCCTCACAATATATAGGGGGAAGGGAGGAGGGGGAGGCGCCCTAGGGTTCCCTAGGGGAGGGGCGGCTGCCACAGGGGAAACCCTAGATGGGTTTGGGCGCCCCCACCCCTTAGGAAACTTGCCCCCCAAGCTAGGAGGGGCGGCTGCCCTAGGGGTGGCGCCCCCACCTCTCCTGGTTACGTGAGATGGGGTGGGAGGGGTGCTCAGCCCCTTAGTGGGCTGATGTGCCCTCTCCCCTTGGCCCATAAGGCCCCCCAACGCTTGTTGGGGCCTCCGAAACCCCTTTCGGACACGCTGGTCATCACCTGGTACCCCCGGAACAATTCCGGACTCCAATACCCTTCGTCCAATATACCGATCTTCACGTATGGACCATTCCGGAGCTCCTCGTCATGTCCGGGATCTCATCCGGGACTCCGAACAACCTTCGGTAACCACATACTATTTCCCATAACAACTCTAGTGTCACTGAACCTTAAGTGTGTAGACCCTACGGGTTCGGGAACCATGCAGACATGGCCGAGACAACTCTCCAGCCAATAACCAACATCGGGATCTGGATACCCATGTTGGCTCCCACATGTTCCATGATGATCTCATCGGATGAACCACGATGTCGAGGATTTAATCAATCCCGTATTCAATTCCCTTTGTCTAGCGGTATTGTACTTGCCCGAGATTCGATCGTCGGTATCTGATACCTTGTTCAATCTCGTTACCGGCAAGTCTCTTTACTCGTTCCGTAACACATCATCCCGTGATCAACTCCTTGGTCACATTGCGCATATGATGATGTCCTACCGAGTGGGCCCAGAGATACCTCTCCGTCACACGGAGTGACAAATCCCAGTCTCGATTCGTGCCAACCCAACAGACACTTTCGGAGATACCCGTAGTGTACCTTTATAGCCACCCAGTTACGTTGTGACGTTTGGCACACCCAAAGCATTCCTACGGTATCCGGGAGTTGCACAATCTCATGGTCTAAGGAAATGATACTTGACATTAGAAAAGCTTTAGCATACGAACTACACGATCTTTGTGCTAGGCTTAGGATTGGGTCTTGTCCATCACATGATTCTCCTAATGATGTGATCCCGTTATCAAGGACATCCAATGTCCATGGTCAGGAAACCGTAACCATCTATTGATCAACGAGCTAGTCAATTAGAGGCTTACTAGGGACATGGTGTTGTCTATGTATCCACACATGTATCTGAGTTTCCTATCAATACAATTATAGCATGGATAATAAACGATTATCATGAACAAGGAAATATAATAATAACTAATTTGTTATTGCCTCTAGAGCATATTTCCAACAGTCTCCCACTTGCACTAGAGTCAATAATCTAGTTCACATCGCCATGTGATTAACACTCACAGGTCACATCGCCATGTGACCAACATCCAAAGAGTTTACTAGAGTCAATAATCTAGTTCACATCACTATGTGATTAACACTCAATGAGTTCTGGGTTTGATCATGTTGCTTGTGAGAGAGGTTTTAGTCAACGGGTCTGCAACATTCAGATCCGTATGTACTTCGCAAATCTCTACGCTATATTTGGAGCCATTTCAAATAACTGTTCTACTTGGAGCTATTCTAAATTGTTGCTCCATTATACGTATCCGGTATCTCTACTCAGAGCTATCCAGATAGGTGTTAAGCTTGCATCGATGTAACTCTTTATGTCCAACTCTTTATCACCTCCATAATCGAGAAACATATCCTTATTCCTCTAAGGATAATTTTGACCGCTATCTAGTGATCTACTCCTAGATCACCTTTGTACCCTCTTGCCAGGCATGTGGCAAGGCACACATCAGGTGCGGTACTCAGCATGGCATACCGTATAGAGCCTATGACAAAAGCATAGGGGACGACCTTCGTCCTTCCTCTTTCTCCTGCCGAGGTCGAGCTTTAAGTCTTAACTTCATAGCTTACAACTCAGGCAAGAACTCCTTCTTTGGCTGATCCATCTTGAACACCTTCAAGATCATGTCAAGGCATGTGCTCATTTGAAAGTACAATTAAGCATTTTTTATCTATCCTTATAGATCTTGATGCTCAATGTTCAAGTAGCTTAATCAAGGTTTTCCATTGAAAAAACACTTTTCAAATAACCCTATATGCTTTCCAGAAGTTCTTCATCATTTCGGATCAACACTATGTCATCCACATATACTTATCAGAAATGTTGTAGTGCTCCCACTCACTTTATTGTAAATACAAGTTTCTAACAAACTTTGTATAAACCCATAAACTTTGATTACTCTATCAAAGTGTATATTCTGACCCCGAGATGCTAGCTCTAGTCCATGGAAGGATCGCTGGAGCTTGCATACCTTTTAGCATCCTTAGGATCGACAAAACCTTTCTGATTGTATCACATACAACTTTTCCTTACGAAAACTGGTAAGGAAACTTGTTTTGACATCCATCTGCCAGATTTCATAAATGCAGCTTATGCTAACATGATTCCGACGGACTTAAGCATCGCTACGGGTGAGAAAATCTCATCGTACTCAACTGCTTGAACTTCTGAATAACTCTTCGCCACAAGTCGAGCTTCATAGACGATGACATTACCGTCCACGTCCGTATTCTTCTTAAAATCCACATGTACCTAACAGCCTTACGACCATCAAGTAGTTCTTCCAAAGTCTACACTTTGTTTTTATACATGGATCCTCTCTTGGATTTTAAGGCCTCGAGCTAATTTTCGGATTCCGGGCCCACCATCGCTTCTCCATAGCTCATAGGTTCATCGTTGTCCAACAACGTGACCTTTAAGACAGGGTTACCACTTAGAAGTTGTACACACCCTTGTCAACCCATGAGGTTCGATAGTAACTTGATCTGAAGCTCCATGATCATCATCATTAGCTTTCTCTTCAACTGAGGTAGGTGCCACAGAAACATTTTTCCTGTGCTGCGCTACTCTCTGGTTGAAGTAAAGGTTCAACAACCTTATCAAGTTCTATCTTCCTCCCACTCAATTCTTTCGAGAGAAACTTTTCCTCGAGAAAGGACCCGATTCGAGAAACAATCCCTATTGCTTTCAGATCTGAGACAGGAGGTATACCCAACTGTTTTGGGTGTCCTATGAAGATGTATTTATCCGCTTTGGGTTCGAGCTTATCAGCCTGGAACTTTTTCACATAAACGTCGCAGCCCCAAACTTTTAAGAAATGACAGCTTAGGTTTCTCTAAACCATAGTTCATACGGTGTCATCTCATCGGAATTACGTGGTGCCCTATTTAAAGTGAATGTGGTTGTCTCTAATGCCTAACCCATAAACTATCGTGGTAATTCGATAAGAGACATCATGGTATGCATCATATCCAATAGGGTGCAGTTATGATGTTCGGACACACCATCACACTATGGTGTTCCAGGCTGTATTAGTTGTGAAACAATTTCCACAATGTCTTAAATTTGTGCCAAACTCGTAATTCAGATATTCATCTCTATGATCATATCATAGATATTTTATCCTCTTGCCATGACGATCTTCAACTTCACCCTAAAATTACTTGAGCCTTTCAATAATTCAGACTCGTGATTCATCAAGTAAATATACTCAGCATCTACTCAAATCATCTGTGAAGTAAGAATATAACGATATCCACTACATGCCTCAGCACTCATTGGACTGCACACATCAAGATGTATTACTTCCAACAAGTTGCTTTCTTGTTCCATCTTACTGAAAACGAGGCCTTTCAGTCATCTTGCTCATGTGGTATGATTTGCATGTCTCAAGTGATTCAAAATCAAGCGAGTCCAAAGATCCATCATCATGGAGCTTCTTCATGTGTTTTATACCATTGTGACTAAAATTGCAGCGCCACAAGTATGTGGTACTATCATTACTATCTTATATCTTTTGGCATGAACATGTGTATCACTACGATCGGGATTCAATAAACCATTCATTTTAGGTGTAAGACAATTGAAGGTATTATTCAAATAAACAGAGTAACCATTATTCTCCTTAAATGAATAACCGCATTGCGATGAACATAATCTAATCATGTCCATGCTCAACGCAAACACCAAATAACAATTATTTAGGTTTAACACCAACCCCGATGGTAGACGGAGCGTGCGATGTTTGATCACATCAACCTTGGAAACTCTTCCAACACCTATCGTCGTCTCACCTTTGGCTAGTCTCTGTTTATTCTGTAGCCTTTTATTTCGAGTTACTAACACTTAGCAACCGAACCGGTATCTAATACCCTGCTGCTACTAGGAGTACTAGTAAAGTACACATTTAATATATGTCCAATACATACTTCTGTCAACCTTGCCAGCCTTCTCATCTACCAAGTATCTAGGGTGGTTCTGCTTCAGTGACCGTTCCCCTTATTACAGAAGCACTTAGTCTCGGGCTTGGGTTCAACTTTGGGTTTCTTCACTAGAGCAACAACTGATTTGTTGTTTCATGAAGTATCCCTTTCTTGCCCTTGCCTTTCTGGAAACTAGTGGTTTTACTAACCATCAACAATTGATGCTCCCTTTTGATTTCTACTTTCGCGGTGTCGCGAATAGCTCAAGGATCATATCTATCCCTGTTATGTTATAGTTCATCACGAAGCTCCAGTAGCTTGGTGACTGTGACTTTGGAGAACCATCACTATCTCATCTGGAAGATTAACTCCCACTCGATTCAAGCGATAGTAGCACTCATACAATCTGAGCACATGCTCAACGATTGAGCTTTTCTCCTTAGTTTGCAGGCTTAGGAAACTTGTCAAAGGTCTCATACCTCTTGACGTGGGCACTAGCCTGAAATCCCAATTTCTGTCCTTGGAACATCTCATATGTTCTGCGATGTTTCAAAAACATCTTTGGTGCCTCAATTCTAAACCATTTAGCATTACGCACTGAACTATCATGTAGTCATCAAAACGTGTATGTCAGATGTTCGCAACATCCACAACCGACATTCGAGGGTCAGCTCACTGACCGGTGCATTAAGGACATAATCCTTCTGCGCAGCAATGAGGACAATACTCTGTTTACGGATCCAGTCCGCATAATTGCTACTATCAACTTTCAACTAAATTTTCTCTAGGAACATATCTAAAACAGTAGAACTAAAGCGCGAGCTACGACATAATTTGCAAAGTCCTTTTGACTATGTTCATGATAATTGAGTTCATCTGATTATTTCATGAACTCCCACTCAGATAGACATCCCTCTAGTAATCTAAGTGATACATGATCTGAATCGACTAGGCCGTGTCCGATCATCACGTGAGACGGACTAGTCATCATCGGTGAACATCTCATGTTGATCGCATATTCTATACGACTCATGTTCGACCTTTCGGTCCTCCGTGTTCCGAGGCCATGTCTGTACATGCTAGGCTCGTCAAGTTAACCTAAGTGTTTCGCATGTGTTCCGAGGCCATGTCTGTACATGCTAGGCTCGTCAACACCTGTTGTATTTGAACGCAAGAATCTATCACACCCGATCATCACGTGGTGCTTCGAAACGACAAACCTTCGCAACGGTGCACAGTTAGGGAGAACACTTTTCTTGAAATTTTAGTGAGGGGTCATCTTATTTAAGCTACCGTCGTTCTAAGCAAATAAGATGTAAAAACATGATAAACGTCACATGCAATCAAATAGTGACATGATATGGCCATCATCACTTTGCTCCTTTTGATCTCCATCTTCGGGGCTCCATGATCATCATCGTCACCGGCATGACACCATGATCTCCATCATTGTGTCTTCATGAAGTTGTCTCGCCAACTATTACTTCTACTACTACAGCTAACGGTTAGCAATAAAGTAAAGTAATTACATGACGTTTATGTTGACACGCAGGTCATAAATTAATTAAGACAACTCCTATGGCTCCTGCCAGTTATCATATTCATCGACATGCAAGTCGTGATTCCTATTACAAGAACATGATCATCTCATACATCACATATATCATTCATCACATCCTTTGGCCACATCACATCACAAAACACTTGCTGCAAAAACAAGTTAGACGTCCTCTAATTGTTGTTGCAAGTTTTTACGTGGCTGCTATAGGTTGCTAGCAAGAACGTTTCTTACCTACGCCAAAACCACAACGTGAATTGCCAATTTCTATTTACCCTTCATAAGGACCATGTTCATCGAATCCAATCCGACTAAAGTGGGAGAGACAGACACCCGCCAGCCACCTTATGCAACTAGTGCATGTCAGTCGGTGGAACCGGTCTCACGTAAGCGTACGTGTAAGGTTGGTCCGGGACGCTTCATCCCACAATGCCGCCGAATCAAGATAAGACTAGTAACAGCAAGTAAATTGACAAAATCGACGCCCACAACTACTTTGTGTTCTATTCGTGCATAGAAACTACGCATAGACCTAGCTCATGATGCCACTGTTGGGGATCGTAGCAGAAATTCAAAATTTTCTACGCATCACCAAGATCAATCTATGGAGTAATCTAGCAACGAGGGAAGGAGAGTGCATCTACATACCCTTGTAGATCGCTAAGCGGAAGCGTTCAAGGGAACGGGGTTGATGGAGTCGTACTCGTCGTGATCCAAATCACCGATGATCCTAGTGCCGAACGGACGGCACCTCCGCGTTCAACACACGTACAGCCCGGGGACGTCTCCTCCTTCTTGATCCAGCAAGGGGAGAGGAGAAGTTGAGGGAAAACTCCGACAGCACGACGGCATGGTGGTGATGGAGCTCGTCGTTCTCTGGCAGGGCTTCGCCAAGCACTACGGAGGAGGACGAGGTGTTGGAGGAGGGAGAGGGCTGCGCCAGGGGAAGGGTGCGGCTGCCCTATCTCTCCCTCACAATATATAGGGGGAAGGGAGGAGGGGGAGGCGCCGTAGGGTTCCCTAGGAGAGGGGCGGCGGCCACATGGGAAACCCTAGATCGGTTTGGGCGCCCCCACCCCTTAGGAAACTTGCCCCCCAAGCTGGGAGGGGCGGCTGCCCTAGGGGTGGCGCCCCCACCACTCCTGGTTACGTGAGATGGGGTGGGAGGGGCGCTCAGCCCCTTAGTGGGCTGATGTGCCCTCTCCCGTTGGCCCATAAGGCCCCCCAACGCTTGTCGGGGCCTCCGAAACCCCTTTCGGACACGCTGGTCATCACCTGGTACCCCCGGAACAATTCCGGACTCCAATACCCTTCGTCCAATATACCGATCTTCACCTCCGGACCATTCCGGAGCTCCTCGTCATGTCCGGGATCTCATCCAGGACTGCTAACAACCTTCGGTAACCACATACTATTTCCCGTAACAACTCTAGCGTCACCGAACCTTAAGTGTGTAGACCCTACGGGTTCGGGAACCATGTAGACATGACCGAGACAACTCTCCGGCCAATAACCAACAACGGGATCTGGATACCCATGTTGGCTCCCACATGTTCCATGATGATCTCATCGGATGAACCACGATGTCGAGGATTTAATCAATTCCGTATTCAATTCCCTTTGTCTAGCGGTATTGTACTTGCCCGAGATTCGATCGTCGTTATCCGATACCTTGTTCAATCTTGTTACCGGCAAGTCTCTTTACTTGTTCCGTAACACATCATCCCATGATCAACTCCTTGGTCACATTGCGCATATGATGATGTCCTACCGAGTGGGCCCAGAGATACCTCTCCGTCACACGGAGTGACAAATCCCAGTCTCGATTCGTGCCAACCCAACAGACACTTTCGGAGATACCCGTAGTGTACCTTTATAGCCACGCAGTTACGTTGTGACGTTTGGCACACCCAAAGCATTCCTACGGTATCCGGGAGTTGCACAATCTCATGGTCTAAGGAAATGATACTTGACATTAGAAAAGCTTTAGCATACGAACTACACGATCTTTGT
The DNA here is from genome assembly GCF_002162155.2 of Triticum dicoccoides. NCBI lineage: Eukaryota > Viridiplantae > Streptophyta > Magnoliopsida > Poales > Poaceae > Triticum > Triticum dicoccoides. The sequence continues at coordinate 496,964,124 of NC_041386.1, read as the reverse complement.
GCTAGGCTTAGGATTGGGTCTTGTCCATCACATGATTCTCCTAATGATGTGATCCCGTTATCAACGACATCCAATGTCCATGGTCAGGAAACCGTAACCATCTATTGATCAACGAGGTAGTCAACTAGAGGCTTACTAGGGACATGGTGTTGTCTATGTATCCACACATGTATCTGAGTTTCCTATCAATACAATTATAGCATGGAAAATAAACGATTATCATGAACAAGGAAATATAATAATAACTAATTTTTTATTACCTCTAGAGCATATTTCCAACAGTCTCCCACTTGCACTAGAGTCAATAATCTAGTTCACATCACCATGTGATTAACACTCACAGGTCACATCACCATGTGACCAACATCCAAAGAGTTTACTAGAGTCAATAATCTAGTTCACATCACTATGTGATTAACACTCAATGAGTTCTGGGTTTGATCATGTTGCTTGTGAGAGAGGCTTTAGTCAACGGGTCTGCAACATTCAGATCCGTATGTACTTCGCAAATCTCTACGCTATATTTGGAGCCATTTCAAATAACTATTCTACTTGGAGCTATTCTAAATTGTTGCTCCATTATACGTATCCGGTATCTCTACTCAGAGCTATCCGGATGGGTGTTAAGCTTGCATCGACGTAACTCTTTATGTCAAACTCTTTATCACCTCCATAATGAAGAAACATATCCTTATTCCTCTAAGGATAATTTTGACCGCTATCTGGTGATCTACTCCTAGATCACCTTTGTACCCTCTTGCCAGGCATGTGGCAAGGCACACATTAGGTGCGGTACTCAGCATGGCATACCGTATAGAGCCTATGACAAAAGCATAGGGGACGACCTTCGTCCTTCCTCTTTCTCCTGCCGTGGTCGAGCTTTAAGTCTTAACTTCATACCTTACAACTCAGGCAAGAACTCCTTCTTTGGCTGATCCATCTTGAACACCTTCAAGATCATGTTAAGGTATGTGCTCATTTGAAAGTACAATTAAGCGTTTTTGATCTATCCTTATAGATCTTGATGCTCAATGTTCAAGTAGCTTAATCAAGGTTTTCCATTGAAAAAACACTTTTCAAATAACCCTATATGCTTTCCAGAAGTTCTTCATCATTTCGGATCAACACTATGTCATCCACATATACTTATCAGAAATGTTGTAGTGCTCCCACTCACTTTATTGTAAATACAAGTTTCTAACAAACTTTGTATAAACCCATAAACTTTGATTACTCTATCAAAGTGTATATTCCGACTCCGAGATGCTAGCTCTAGTCCATGGAAGGATCGCTGGAGCTTGCATACCTTTTAGCATCCTTAGGATCGACAAAACCTTTCTGATTGTATCACATACAACCTTTCCTTACGAAAACTGGTAAGTAAACTTGTTTTGACATCCATCTGCCAGATTTCATAAATGCAGCTTATGCTAACATGATTTCGACGGACTTAAGCATCGCTACGGGTGAGAAAATCTCATCGTAGTCAACTGCTTGAACTTGTGAAAAAATCTTCGCCACAAGTCGAGCTTCATAGACGATGACATTACCGTACACGTCCGTCTTCTTCTTAAAATCCACATGTACCTAACAGCCTTACGACCATCAAGTAGTTCTTCCAAAGTCTACACTTTGTTTTCATACATGGATCCTCTCTTGGACTTTATGGCCTCGAGCCAATTTTTAGAATCCGGGCCGACCATCGCTTCTCCATAGCTCATAGGTTCATTGTTGTCCAACAACGTGACCTTTAAGATAGGGTTACCACTTAGAAGTTGTACACACCCTTGTCAACCCATGAGGTTCGATAGTAACTTGATCTGAAGCTCCATGATCATCATCATTAGCTTTCTCTTCAACTGAGGCAGGTGCCACAGAAACATTTTTCCTGTGCTGCGCTACTCTCTGGTTGAAGTAAAGGTTCAACAACCTTATCAAGTTCTATCTTCCTCCCACTCAATTCTTTCGAGAGAAACTTTTCCTCGAGAATGGATCCGATTCGAGAAACAATCCCTATTGCTTTCGGATCTGAGACATGAGGTATACCCAACTGTTTTGGGTGTCCTATGAAGATGTATTTATCTGCTTTGGGTTCGAGCTTATCAGCCTGGAACTTTTTCACATAAGCGTCGCAGCCCCAAACTTTTAAGAAATGACAGCTTAGGTTTCTCTAAACCATAGTTCATACGGTGTAATCTCATCGGAATTACGTGGTGCCCTATTTAAAGTGAATGTGGTTGTCTCTAATGCCTAACCCATAAACTATCGTGGTAATTCGATAAGAGACATCATGGTATGCATCATATCCAATAGGGTGCAGTTATGATGTTCGGACACACCATCACACTATGGTGTTCCAGGCTGTATTAGTTGTGAAACAATTTCCACAATGTCTTAATTCTGTGCCAAACTCGTAATTCAGATATTCATCTCTATGATCATATCATAGATATTTTATCCTCTTGCCACGACGATCTTCAACTTCACCCTGAAATTACTTGAACCTTTCAATAATTCGGACTCGTGATTCATCAAGTAAATATACTCAGCATCAACTCAAATCATCTGTGAAGTAAGAATATAACAATATCCACTACATGCCTCAGCACTCATTGGACTGCACACATCAAGATGTATTACTTCCAACAAGTTGCTTTCTTGTTCCATCTTACTGAAAACGAGGCCTTTCAGTCATCGTGCTCATGTGGTATGATTTGCATGTCTCAAGTGATTCAAAATCAAGCGAGTCTAAAGATCCATCATCATGGAGCTTCTTCATGCGTTTTATACCATTGTGACTAAAATTGCAGTGCCACAAGTATGTGGTACTATCATTACTATCTTATATCTTTTGTCATGAACATGTGTATCACTACGATCGGGATTCAATAAACCATTCATTTTAGGTGTAAGACCATTGAAGGTATTATTCAAATAAACAGAGTAAACATTATTCTCCTTAAATGAATAACCGCATTGCGATGAACATAATCTAATCATGTCCATGCTCAACGCAAACACCAAATAACAATTATTTAGGTTTAACACCAACCCCGATGGTAGACGGAGCGTGCGATGTTTGATCACATCAACCTTGGAAACTCTTCCAACACCTATCGTCGTCTCACCTTTGGCTAGTCTCTGTTTATTCTGTAGCCTTTTATTTCGAGTTACTAACACTTAGCAACCGAACCGGTATCTAATACCCTGCTGCTACTAGGAGTACTAGTAAAGTACACATTTAATATATGTCCAATACATACTTCTGTCAACCTTGTCAGCCTTCTCATCTACCAAGTATCTAGGGTGGTTCTGCTTCATTGACCGTTCCCCTTATTACAGAAGCACTTAGTCTCGGGCTTGGGTTCAACTTTGGGTTTCTTCACTAGAGCGGCAACTGATTTGTTGTTTCATGAAGTATCCCTTTCTTGCCCTTGCCTTTCTTGAAACTAGTGGTTTTACTAACCATCAACAATTGATGCTCCCTTTTGATTTCTACTTTTGCGGTGTCGCGAATAGCTCAAGGATCATATCTATCCCTGTTATGTTATAGTTCATCACGAAGCTCCAGTAGCTTGGTGATAGTGACTTTGGAGAACCATCACTATCTCATCTGGAAGATTAACTCCCACTCGATTCAAGCGATAGTAGCACTCATACAATCTGAGCACATGCTCAATGATTGAGCTTTTCTCCTTAGTTTGCAGGCTTAGGAAACTTGTCAAAGGTCTCATACCTCTTGACGTGGGCACTAGCCTGAAATCCCAATTTTAGTCCTTGGAACATCTCATATGTCCTGTGATGTTTCAAAAACGTCTTTGGTGCCTCAAGTCTAAACCATTTAGCATTACACACTGAAATATCATGTAGTCATCAAAACGTGTATGTTAGATGTTCGCAACATCCACAACCGACATTCGAGGGTCAGCTCACTGAGCGGTGCATTAAGGACATAATCCTTTTGCGCAGCAATGAGGACAATACTCTGTTTACGGATCCAGTCCGCATAATTGCTACTATCAACTTTCAACTAAATTTTCTCTAGGAACATATCTAAAACAGTAGAACTAAAGCGCGAGCTACGACATAATTTGCAAAGTCCTTTTGACTATGCTCATGATAATTGAGTTCATCTGATTATTTCATGAACTCCCACTCAGATAGACATCCCTCTAGTCATCTAAGTGATACATGATCCAAATCGACTAGGCCGTGTCCGATCATCACGTGAGACGGACTAGTCATCATCGGTGAACATCTCATGTTGATCGCATCTTCTATACGACTCATGTTCGACCTTTCGGTCCTCCGTGTTCCGAGGCCATGTTTGTACATGCTAGGCTCGTCAAGTTAACCTAAGTGTTTCGCATGTGTTCCGAGGCCATGTCTGTACATGCTAGGCTCATCAACACCCGTTGTATTCGAACATAAGAATCTATCACACCCGATCATCACGTGGTGCTTCGAAACGACGAACCTTCGCAACGGTGCACAGTCAGGGAGAACACTTTTCTTGAAATTTTAGTGAGGGATCATCTTATTTAAGCTACCGTCGTTCTAAGCAAATAAGATGTAAAAACATGATAAACGTCACATGCAATCAAATAGTGACATGATATGGCCATCATCACTTTGCTCCTTTTGATCTCCATCTTCGGGGCTCCATGATCATCATCGTCACCGGCATGACACCATGATCTCCATCATTGTGTCTTCATGAAGTTGTCTCGCCAACTATTACTTCTACTACTACAGCTAACGGTTAGCAATAAAGTAAAGTAATTACATGACGTTTATGTTGACACGCGGGTCATAAATAAATTAAGACAACTCCTATGGCTCCCGCCGGTTATCATATTCATCGACATGCAAGTCGTGATTCCTATTACAAGAACATGATCATCTCATACATCACATATATCATTCATCACATCCTTTGGCCACATCACATCACAAAACACTTGCTGCAAAAACAAGTTAGACGTCCTCTAATTGTTGTTGCAAGTTTTTACGTGGCTGGTATAGGTTGCTAGCAAGAACGTTTCTTACCTACGCCAAAACCACAACGTGAATTGCCAATTTCTATTTACCCTTCATAAGGACCATGTTCATCGAATCCGATCCGACTAAAGTGGGAGAGACAGACACCCGCCAGCCACCTTATGCAACTAATGCATGTCAGTCGGTGGAACCGGTCTCACGTAAGCGTACGTGTAAGGTTGGTCCGGGCCGCTTCATCCCACAATGCCGCCGAATCAAGATAAGACTAGTAACGGCAAGTAAATTGACAAAATCGACGCCCACAACTACTTTGTGTTCTATTCGTGCATAGAAACTACGCATAGACCTAGCTCATGATGCCACTGTTGGGGATCGTAGCAGAAATTCAAAATTTTCTACGCATCACCAAGATCAATCTATGGAGTAATCTAGCAACGAGGGAAGGAGAGTGCATCTACATACCCTTGTAGATCGCTAAGCAGAAGCGTTCAAGTGAACGGGGTTCATGGAGTCGTACTCGTCGTGATCCAAATCACCGATGATCCTAGTGCCGAACGGACGGCACCTCCGCGTTCAACACACGTACAGCCCGGGGATGTCTCCTCCTTCTTGATCCAGCAAGGGGAGAGGAGAATTTGAGGGAAAACTCCGACAGCACGACGACATGGTGGTGATGGAGCTCGTGGTTCTCTGGCAGGGCTTCGTCAAGCACTACGGAGGAGGACGAGGTGTTGGAGGAGGGAGAGGGCTGCGCTAGGGGAAGGGTGCGGCTGCCCTCTCTCTGCCTCACAATATATAGGGGGAAGGGAGGAGGGGGAGGCGCCCTAGGGTTCCCTAGGGGAGGGGCGGCGGCCACAGGGGAAACCCTAGATGGGTTTGGGCGCCGCCACCCCTTAGGAAACTTGCCCCCCAAGCTGGGAGGGGCGGCTGCCCTAGGGGTGGCACCCCCACCTCTCCTGGTTACGTGAGATGTGGTGGGAGGGGCGCTCAACCCCTTAGTGGGCTGATGTGCCCTCTCCCCTTGGCCCATAAGGCCCCCCAACGCTTGCCGGGTCCTCCGAAACCCCTTTCGGACACGCTGGTCATCACCTGGTACCCCCGGAACAATTCCGGACTCCAATACCGTTCGTCCAATATACCGATCTTCACCTTCGGACCATTCTGGAGCTCCTCATCATGTCCGCGATCTCATCCGGGACTCCGAACAACCTTCGGTAACCACATACTATTTCCCATAACAACTCTACCGTCACCGAACCTTAAGTGTGTAGACCCTACGGGTTCGGGAACCATGCAGACATGACCGAGACAACTCTCCGGCCAATAACCAACAGCGGGACCTGGATACCCATGTTGGCTCCCCACATGTTCCACGATGATCTCATCGGATGAACCACGATGTCGAGGATTTAATCAATCCCGTATTCAATTCCCTTTGTCTAGCGGTATTGTACTTGCCCGAGATTCGATCGTCAGTATCCAATACCTTGTTCAATCTCGTTACCGGCAAGTCTCTTTACTCGTTCCGTAACACATCATCTCGTGATCAACTCCTTGGTCACATTGCGCATATGATGATGTCCTACCGAGTGGGCCCAGAGATACCTCTCCTTCACACGGAGTGACAAATCCCAGTCTCGATTCGTGCCAACCCAACAGACACTTTCGGAGATACCCGTAGTGTATCTTTATAGCCACCCAGTTACGTTGTGATGTTTGGCACACCCAAAGCATTCCTACGGTATCCGGGAGTTGCACAATCTCATGGTATAAGGAAATGATACTTGACATTAGAAAAGCTTTAGCATACGAACTACACGATCTTTGTTCTAGGCTTAGGATTGGGTCTTGTCCATCACATGATTCTCCTAATGATGTGATCCCGTTATCAATGACATCCAATGTCCATGGTCAGGAAACCGTAACCATCTATTGATCAACGAGCTAGTCAACTAGAGGCTTACTAGGGACATGGTGTTGTCTATGTATCCACACATGTATCTGAGTTTCCTATCAATACAATTATAGCATGGATAATAAACGATTATCATGAACAAGGAAATATAATAATAACTAATTTGTTATTGCCTCTAGAGCATATTTCCAACAGTCTCCCACTTGCACTAGAGTCAATAATCTAGTTCACATCACCATGTGATTAACACTCACAGGTCACATCGCCATGTGACCAACATCCAAAGAGTTTTCTAGAGTCAATAATCTAGTTCACATCACTATGTGATTAACACTCAATGAGTTCTGGGTTTGATCATGTTGCTTGTGAGAGAGGTTTTAGTCAACGGGTCTGCAACATTCATATCCGTATGTACTTTGCAAATCTCTACGCTATATTTGGAGCCATTTCAAATAACTGTTCTACTTGGAGCTATTCTAAATTGTTGCTCCATTATACATATCCGATATCTCTACTCAGAGCTATCCGGATAGGTGTTAAGCTTGCATCGACGTAACTCTTTATGTCAAACTCTTTATCACCTCCATAATCGAGAAACATATCCTTATTCCTCTAAGGATAATTTTGACCGCTATCTGGTGATCTACTCCTAGATCATCTTTGTACCCTCTTGCCAGGCATGTGGCAAGGCACACATCAGGTGCGGTACTCAGCATGGCATACCATATAGAGCCTATGACAAAAGCATAGGGGACGACCTTCGTCCTTCCTATTTCTCCTGCCGTGGTCGAGCTTTAAGTCTTAACTTCATACCTTACGACTCAGGCAAGAACTCCTTCTTTGGCTGATCCATCTTGAACACCTTCAAGATCATGTCAAGGTATGTGCTCATTTGAAAGTATAATTAAGCATTTTTGATCTATCCTTATAGATCTTGATGCTCAATGTTCAAGTAGCTTAATCAAGGTTTTCCATTGAAAAAACACTTTTCAAATAACCCTATATGCTTTCCAGAAGTTCTTCATCATTTCGGATCAACACTATGTCATCCACATATACTTATCAGAAATGTTGTAGTGCTCCCACTCACTTTATTGTAAATACAAGTTTCTAACAAACTTTGTATAAACCCATAAACTTTGATTACTCTATCAAAGTGTATATTCCGACTCCGAGATGCTAGCTCTAGTCCATGGAAGGATCGCTGGAGCTTGCATACCTTTTAGCATCCTTAGGATCGACAAAACCTTTCTGATTGTATCACATACAACCTTTCCTTACGAAAACTGGTAAGGAAACTTGTTTTGACATCCATCTGCCAGATTTCATAAATGCAGCTTATGCTAACATGATTTCGACGGACTTAAGCATCGCTACGGGTGAGAAAATCTCATCGTAGTCAACTGCTTGAACTTGTGAAAAAATCTTCGCCACAAGTCGAGCTTCATAGACGATGACATTACCGTACACGTCCGTCTTCTTCTTAAAATCCACATGTACCTAACAGCCTTACGACCATCAAGTAGTTCTTCCAAAGTCTACACTTTGTTTTCATACATGGATCCTCTCTTGGACTTTATGGCCTCGAGCCAATTTTTAGAATCCGGGCCCACCATCGCTTCTCCATAGCTCATAGGTTCATTGTTGTCCAACAACGTGACCTTTAAGATAGGGTTACCACTTAGAAGTTGTACACACCCTTGTCAACCCATGAGGTTCGATAGTAACTTGATCTGAAGCTCCATGATCATCATCATTAGCTTTCTCTTCAACTGAGGCAGGTGCCACAGAAACATTTTTCCTGTGTTGCGCTACTCTCTGGTTGAAGTAAAGGTTCAACAACCTTATCAAGTTCTATCTTCCTCCCACTCAATTCTTTCGAGAGAAACTTTTCCTCGAGAAAGGACCCGATTCGAGAAACAATCCCTATTGCTTTCGGATCTGAGACAAGAGGTATACCCAACTATTTTGGGTGTCCTATGAAGATGTATTTATCCGCTTTGGGTTTGAGCTTATCAGCCTGGAACTTTTTCACATAAGCGTCGCAGCCCCAAACTTTTAAGAAATGACAGCTTAGGTTTCTCTAAACCATAGTTCATACGGTGTCATCTCATTGGAATTATGTGGTGCCCTATTTAAAGTGAATGTGGTTGTCTCTAATGCCTAACCCATAAACTATCGTGGTAATTCGATAAGAGACATCATGGTATGCATCATATCCAATAGGGTGCAGTTATGATGTTCGGACACACCATCACACTATGGTGTTCCAGGCTGTATTAGTTGTGAAACAATTTCCACAATGTCTTAATTCTGTGCCAAACTCGTAATTCAGATATTCATCTCTATGATCATATCATAGATATTTTATCCTCTTGCCACGACGATCTTCAACTTCACCCTGAAATTACTTGAACCTTTCAATAATTCAGACTCGTGATTCATCAAGTAAATATACTCAGCATCTACTCAAATCATCTGTGAAGTAAGAATATAACGATATCCACTACATGCCTCAGCACTCATTGGACTGCACACATCAAGATGTATTACTTCCAACAAGTTTCTTTCTTGTTCCATCTTACGGAAAACGAGGCCTTTCAGTCATCTTGCTCATGTGATATGATTTGCATGTCTCAAGTGATTCAAAATCAAGCGAGTCCAAAGATCCATCATCATGGAGCTTCTTCATGCGTTTTATACCATTGTGACTAAAATTGCAGTGCTACAAGTATGTGGTACTATCATTACTATCTTATATCTTTTGGCATGAACATGTGTATCACTACGATCGGGATTCAATAAACCATTCATTTTAGGTGTAAGACCATTGAAGGTATTATTCAAATAAACAGAGTAACCATCATTCTCCTTAAATGAATAACCGCATTGCGATGAACATAATCTAATCATGTCCATGCTCAACGCAAACACCAAATAACAATTATTTAGGTTTAACACGAACCCCGATGGTAGACGAAGCGTGCGATGTTTGATCACATCAACCTTGGAAACTCTTCCAACACCTATCGTCGTCTCACCTTTGGCTAGTCTCCGTTTATTCTGTAGCCTTTTATTTCGAGTTACTAACACTTAGCAACCGAACCGGTATCTAATACCCTGCTGCTACTAGGAGTACTAGTAAAGTACACATTTAATATATGTCCAATACATACTTCTGTCAACCTTGTCAGCCTTCTCATCTACCAAGTATCTAGGGTGGTTCTGCTTCAGTGACCGTTCCCCTTATTACAGAAGCACTTAGTATCGGGCTTGGGTTCAACTTTGGGTTTCTTCACTAGAGCAGCAACTGATTTGTTGTTTCATGAAGTATCCCTTTCTTGCCCTTGCCTTTCTTGAAACTAGTGGTTTTACTAACCATCAACAATTGATGCTCCCTTTTGATTTCTACTTTTGTGGTGTCGCGAATAGCTCAAGGATCATATCTATCCCTGTTACGTTATAGTTCATCACGAAGCTCCAGTAGCTTGGTGACAGTGACTTTGGAGAACCATCACTATCTCATCTGGAAGATTAACTCCCACTCGATTCAAGCGATAGTAGCACTCATACAATCTGAGCACATGCTCAACGATTGAGCTTTTCTCCTTAGTTTGCAGGCTTAGGAAACTTGTCAAAGGTCTCATACCTCTTGACGTGGGCACTAGCCTGAAATCCCAATTTCAGTCCTTGGAACATCTCATATGTTCTGCGATGTTTCAAAAACGTCTTTGGTGCCTCAATTCTAAACCATTTAGCATTACGCACTGAACTATCATGTAGTCATCAAAACGTGTATGTCAGATGTTCGCAACATCCACAACCGACATTCGAGGGTCAGCTCACTGAGCGGTGCATTAAGGACATAATCCTTCTGCGCAGCAATGAGGACAATACTCTGTTTACGGATCCAGTCCGCATAATTGCTACTACCAACTTTCAACTAAATTTTCTCTAGGAACATATCTAAAACAGTAGAACTAAAGCGCGAGCTACGACATAATTTGCAAAGTCCTTTTGACTATGTTCATGATAATTGAGTTCATCTGATTATTTCATGAACTCCCACTCAGATAGACATCCCTCTAGTCATCTAAGTGATACATGATCCGAATCGACTAGGCCGTGTCTGGTCATCACGTGAGACGGACTAGTCATCATCGGTGAACATCTCATGTTGATCACATCTTCTATACGACTCATGTTCGACCTTTCGGTCCTCCATGTTCCGAGGCCATGTCTGTACATGCTAGGCTCGTCAAGTTAACCTAAGTGTTTCGCATGTGTTCCGAGGCCATGTCTGTACATGCTAGGCTCGTCAACACCTGTTGTATTCGAACGCAAGAATCTATCACACCCGATCATCACGTGGTGCTTCGAAACGACAAACCTTCGCAACGGTGCACAGTTAGGGAGAACACTTTTCTTGAAATTTTAGTGAGGGGTCATCTTATTTAAGCTACCGTCGTTCTAAGCAAATAAGATGTAAAAACATGATAAACATCACATGCAATCAAATAGTGACATGATATGGCCATCATCACTTTGCTCCTTTTGATCTCCATCTTCGGGGCTCCATGATCATCATCGTCACCGGCATGACACCATGATCTCCATCATTGTGTCTTCATGAAGTTGTCTCGCCAACTATTACTTCTACTACTACAGCTAACGGTTAGCAATAAAGTAAAGTAATTACATGACGTTTATGTTGACACGCAGGTCATAAATAAATTAAGACAACTCCTATAGCTCCGGCCGGTTATCATATTCATCGACATGCAAGTCGTGATTCCTATTACAAGAACATGATGATCTCATACATCACATATATCATTCATCACATCCTTTGGCCACATCACATCACAAAAAACTTGCTGCAAAAACAAGTTAGACGTCCTCTAATTGTTGTTGCAAGTTTTTACGTGGCTGCTATAGGTTGCTAGCAAGAACGTTTCTTACCTACGCCAAAACCACAACGTGAATTGCCAATTTCTATTTACCCTTCATAAGGACCATGTTCATCGAATCCGATCCGACTAAAGTGGGAGAGACAGACACCCGCCAGCCACCTTATGCAACTAGTGCATGTCAGTCGGTGGAACCGGTCTCACGTAAGCATACGTGTAAGGTTGGTCCGGGCCGCTTCATCCCACAATGCCGCCGAATCAAGATAAGACTAGTAACGGCAAGTAAATTGACAAAATCGACGCCCACAACTACTTTGTGTTCTATTCGTGCATAGAAACTACGCATAGACCTAGCTCATGATGCCACTGTTGGGGATCGTAGCAGAAATTCAAAATTTTCTACGCATCACCAAGATCAATCTATGGAGTAATCTAGCAACGAGGGAAGGAGAGTGCATCTACATACCCTTGTAGATCGCTAAGCGGAAGCGTTCAAGTGAACGGGGTTGATGGAGTCGTACTCATCGTGATCCAAATCACCAATGATCCTAGTGCCGAACGGATAGCACCTCCGCGTTCAACACACATACAGCCCGGGGACGTCTCCTCCTTCTTGATCCAGCAAGGGGAGAGGAGAAGTTGAGGGAAAACTCTGACAGCACGACGGCATGGTGGTGATGGAGCTCGTGGTTCTCTGGCAGGGCTTCGTCAAGCACTACGGAGGAGGACGAGGTGTTGGAGGAGGGAGAGGGCTGCGCTAGGGGAAGGGTGTGGCTGCCCTCTCTCTCCCTCACAATATATAGGGGGAAGGGAGGAGGGGGAGGCGCCCTAGGGTTCCCTAGGGGAGGGGCGGCGGCCACAGGGGAAACCCTAGATGGGTTTGGGCGCCCCCACCCCTAAGGAAACTTGCCCCCCAAGCTGGGAGGGGCGGCTGCCCTAGGGGTGGCACCCCCACCTCTCCTGGTTATGTGAGATGGGGTGGGAGGGGCGCTCAGCCCCTTAGTGCGCTGATGTGCCCTCTCCCCTTGGCCCATAAGGCCCCCCAACGCTTGCCGGGTCCTCCGAAACCCCTTTCGGACACGCTGGTCATCACCTGGTACCCCCGGAACAATTCCGGACTCCAATACCCTTCGTCCAATATACCGATCTTCACCTCCGGACCATTCCGGAGCTCCTCATCATGTCCGGGATCTCATCCGGGACTCCGAACAACCTTCGGTAACCACATACTATTTCCCATAACAACTCTACCGTCACCGAACCTTAAGTGTGTGGACCCTACGGGTTCGGGAACCATGCAGACATGACCGAGACAACTCTCCGGCCAATAACCAACAGCGGGATCTGGATACCCATGTTGGCTCCCACATGTTCCACGATGATCTCATCGGATGAACCACGATGTCGAGGATTTAATCAATCCCGTATTCAATTCCCTTTGTCTAGCGGTATTGTACTTGCCCGAGATTCGATCGTCGGTATCCGATACCTTGTTCAATCTCGTTACCGGCAAGTCTCTTTACTCGTTCCGTAACACATCATCCCGTGATCAACTCCTTGGTCACATTGCGCATATGATGATGTCCTACCGAGTGGGCCTAGAGATACCTCTCCGTCACACGGAGTGACAAATCCCAGTCTCGATTCGTGCCAACCCAACAGACACTTTCGGAGATACCCGTAGTGTACCTTTATAGCCACCCAGTTACGTTGTGACGTTTGGCACACCCAAAGCATTCCTACGGTATCCGGGAGTTGCACAATCTCATGGTCTAAGGAAATGATACTTGACATTAGAAAAGCTTTAGCATACGAACTACACGATCTTTGTGCTAGGCTTAGGATTGGGTCTTGTCCATCACATGATTATCCTAATGATGTGATCCCGTTATCAACGACATCCAATGTCCATGGTCAGGAAACCGTAACCATCTATTGATCAACGAGCTAGTCAACTAGAGGCTTACTAGGGACATGGTGTTGTCTATGTATCCACACATGTATCTGAGTTTCCTGTCAATACAATTATAGCATGGATAATAAACAATTATCATGAACAAGGAAATATAATAATAACTAATTTGTTATTGCCTCTAGAGCATATTTCCAACACAGCGTTATCCTCGTGGGTGAGTTTTTCAGACTCATCCCACGAGCCAGGGTCCATGTGAAACAAGTTGCCTGGGGCTGGGCCGAAAAGGGTTTTATAGAATTCTGTGGCATGTGAGATAAGGTTATCAGTACCTTCTATCTCAACATCACCACACTTGAGGGAATGAATAGTATTCTTCCTTTTTCGCCCGTTTGCAATTTTATGAAAGTAATCAGTGTTCAAATCCCCTTTGAGCAGCCAACGCTCATGGGATTGTTGCAGCCAGAAAATCTCCTCATTCACCAGAATCTCATGAAGTTCAAAATTAATATCCACCTTTCTACTATACATCTCAGGGGTCAGAGGTCCCTCCTCTTCAAGCTCCTCAAGAGTGGACAATTCTACCCTTAATTCTTCTTTTCTTTTCTTGGAATATCCGTACTTATTGGACCCCCACCCTTTGAAGAAGGTTTTAAACCTTTTTAGTTTGATATTAAGAATATCAATAGGATCTTCAGCTTTAACCGCTCTACTCCAGATTTTCTCCACTAAGGGTAGAAAGTCCTCATTTTTTAACCAGGCCAAATCAAACCCGAATTCCCTTGGTTTATGAGCCTCCCTGCCCATTTCTCCTGAGGAAAGGAGTAGGGGGTTATGGTCAGATAAGTCTCTAACCAGCTTTCTAACAGTTACCCAAAGGGTATAGATTTTCCCAGTCACTAGACATCAAAATCCTGTCTAGCTTTTCCAAAGTGGGGTGGGTCTGGTTATTTGTCCAAGTATATTTCCCTCCACTACAATAAATTTCCCTCGGTCCATATGCATTAATTATAGAGTTGAACATGTCCATAGATTTATGACCATGTGCTTTTTTATTCTTTTCTCCACCATGCCTCAAGATGTTAAAGTCTCCCCCAACTATGTAGGGTTTGTTCATATCAGAACAGAATTGAGCAAGTTCCAGCAGGAACTCCTCCCTCCTCTCTTCATGAGCTGGGCCATATACCATTAGAATACTCCATTCAGTTTTATTTTTCCTATCTATAAGATCAAGCTGGAGCATGAACTTGCCTTTCTTGTTAGAACTCAAGTCCAAAATGTCTTTTCTAGCCCCCGCAATGATACCACCTGATTTGCCACATGAGGGGATCCAGACCCACTCAAAGATACTAAGAGGGTCAATTTTTCTCAAGCATTTAGAGGAGAAGTTTTTCTTCATGGTTTCCTGAAGACCCAGGAAATCAAGGGAATGGTCACTAATTAAATCAGAGAGTCAGGTGGCCATTCCTTTCTTGCCTACCCTTCTGCAGTTCCAAATGAGACCTCTCATTTGGAACGTTTTTTTTGTTTTTTGGACCTGGTAACCCTGCATCCTGTACAAGGGACGTGCTGCCCAAGTGCATCCTGTACTGCATATGGAGGAGCCAATGAAGGAGGTGATCAGTACTGTGGAGTGTTCGGCGGACAAGAAGGCAACCGGCCCAGGGGCCGCTGGTAAACTGACGGAGCCAAGTGTGGCGCCCCGTCAGGAGCAATGAATTGCTTAAGTTGGAACTGTCGAGGGGCGGGGAACCTTCGCACAGTTCGTGATCTTGTAGCACTTGTGGGTGCTCACTCCCCAAAATTGGTGTTCTTGTGTGAAACTAGACAAACAAAGGAAAAGATGTATCGGCTGCGCTCTCGTTTAGGTTTGGCCGGATTTGAAGGAGTCAGTAGTGATGGTCGTAGCGGTGGGCTCGCTTTGTTTTGGCATGAGTCTGTAATAGTGGATGTCAAAGAAGCAAATAAGAGATGGGTTGATGCTCATGTGTGGTTGTCCCCAAATGATCCATTGTGGCGCATTACTTTTGTGTATGATGAGCCACGCATCGAGACCATGCATTTGATGTGGGACTCAATTAGAAGGCTTCTTGCCCAAAGTACGCTGCTATGGATGTTAGTAGGTGATTTTAATGAAGCTATGTGGGAGTACGAACACATGTCTGAAACTCCGTGGGCGTCGGGACAGATGCTAATATTCAGATGCACTTGAGACTTGCGGCCTGGTTGACTTGGGTTTTCGGGGTTACCCCTTTACTTTAGACAACAGAAGAGGAGGAAGGGCAAATGTTCAGGTGAGGTTGGACCGTGCAGTGGCAACAAATTCTTGGAGGGATCTTTTTGCTGAGGTGGTTGTGCATCACCTTGTGTCTCCTGCATCAGACCATTGCCCGGTGTTGGTTTGCTGTACACCGGACACGGCGCCCTGCCCAGCTCGATGTCGCAGGTATGAGTTGATGTGGGAAAGGGATTAGGCTCTTGGGGAAGTTATTGCTGCGGCTTGGGGCGAGGATGGTGTCAAGCAGAATTTGGGCGACGTGCAAAAGGCTCTCAGCCAAGTTATGGGCAAACTCCATGCCTGGAGTAATAAAAAGTTTGGCAACGTCACACGACAGCTAGAGAAGTCGAGGTCCAGGCTTGAGGAGCTCATGCATATGAATGCGGATAGGGCAGAAATCAGGAAACAAATGGACAAAATGAATGAACTTTTATTCAGGGAGGAGATGATGTGGCTTCAACGCTCGCGCATAGCTTGGCTCAAGGAGGGAGACAGAAATAGAAAAAAAATCATGGAAAAGCAGTGTGGCGTGCTAGGAAGAATGCGGTGAAGGGCTTGATGGATAATAATGATGTGTGGCACACAAATCAGAATGACATGTTGGATATGGCTCGCTCCTATTTCATGCATTTATTCACGGCAGACCCACACATTGATCCACAAGAGGTAGTGAGGCTCTTCCAGCCTAAGGTAACAGATGATATGAACCTTAAATTATGTGCTCCTTTTACTGATAAAGAAATTGGAGATGCACTTTTTCAAATGGGCCTTCTAAAAGCCCCAGGTCCAGATGGATTCTCGGCCAGGTTCTTTCAGCGTAATTGGGCGGTAATGAAGGAGGAGGTGATGGGGGCTGTTCGGTTATTTTTTTGAGACCGGGTGTATGCCAGCTGATGAGGTGAATACCACGACGATTGTGCTGATATCGAAGGTTGATGATCCCAAACGCCTCACTGAGTTCCGAACGATCAGCCTATGTAATGTTATATACAAGGTCATCTCCAAGTGCTTGGTTAACCGCTTGAGACCCCTCCTGGATGGTATAATTTCTCCTGAGCAGAGTGCTTTTGTTCCAGGTAGACTCATAACAGATAATGCTTTTATTGCGTTCGAGTGCCTTCATACCATTAAACATGAAACAAACCAGGATAAAAGTTTTTGTGCATATAAGTTGGACCTATCCAAGGCATACGACAGGGTGGATTGGCAATTCCTGAAGCGAATGATGCAAAGTTGGGCTTTCATCACCGGTGGGTACAGTGGATCATGGCGTGTGTTACCACGGTGAGTTACAGTGTTAAATTAAATGGAGCCCACTCGGATTCGTTTGCACCATCGCGCGGGCTACGGCAGGGAGACCCTTTATCTCCGTTCCTGTTTTTGCTTTGTGGCGGATGGTCTTGATGCTATTTTTAAACAGAAGGTTGCTAACCGGATGATCTCGCCCTTGCACGTGTGTCTGCGAGCCCCTGGTATATCTCATCTTCTATTTGCAGATGACACTATCCTATTTTTCCGTGCTACACGGGAGGAAGCATTGCAGGTGAGGGATGCACTTGCAACCTATGAACGCACCACGGGACAATTCATCAACCCGGCGAAGTGCTCTATTCTTTTTGGACCTAAGTGCAGGGACACTGATCAGCAGGAAGTCATGCAGGCGCTCCACGTCCAGAACGTGGGATTTGAAGAGAAATATCTCGGTCTCCCGACGCCTTCGGGGAGAATGTCAAAGGGCAAGTTCCACAACCTGCAAGAGCAACTCACTAAACGTATCCTACAATGGGGGGAAGCGGTGTCGCAGGGGGGCCGAGAAATCCTCATCAAGGCTGTCGCACAGTCCCTCCCAACTTATCTAATGGGAGTCTTCCGCCTACCACGGAGTGTATGCGATGATCTCACACGTATGGTCCGGAACTTTTGGTGGGGAGCCAAGGAGGGGAAGAGGAAGACACATTGGCGTGCGTGGGATACTCTGATCAAACCTAAAACCCATCGTGGCATGGGATTTCGCGACTTCAGAATCTTCAACCAGGCACTGCTGGCACGACAGGCATGGCGTCTTATTGCTAATCCCGAGAGTTTGTGTGCGCAGGTACTAAAGGCCCGATACTATCCCGAAGGGCGACTAGAGGACACGGTCTTCTCGGGTAACTCGTCGCAGACATGGGAGTCCATCGTCCATGGTATTGAGCTGCTCAAGAAGGGCATTATCTGGCGCATAGGGGATGGCACGTCTGTACGCATATGGCGGGATCAGTGGATTCCGCACCCCCTCGCGAGAACACCGGTCTCTCCTCAAGGTCGGTGCCACCTATGACGGGTTAGTGAGCTCTTGGACGAGCACGGCAACTGGAGTGTTCGGCTGCTCAATCGATACTTTTTACCCGTTGATGTTTCAGAAATTTTGAAGATCAAGACATCGACTCGCCTCGGCAATGACATCATCGCATGGGCGCCGGAGCGTTTGGCCGTGTCGAGGGCCGTACTGCAGTATGGTTGCGCTCTGGACCTGCAGAAGTTCCTATGCTTTGTAGGAACGAACTTGTAATCGACTAAGCAATGAAATCCCTTTTTACCCTGCAAAAAAAATCCCTAGCGGCAGAGCGCAACCATACTGCATTACGGTCCGGAGCGCTTACCGCCTTGCCTACGACGACTCCCATCGTCAGACTACAGTCGCAGCGAGCAGGGCACCGGACGGGCGACGTGCCGTCTGGGCACTTATATGGAGGTGCCCTACTCCACCAAAGGTCCGTATATTTTCATGGCGTTTGGCCTCGAATTCTCTTGCTACTTGGGTGAACAAGCATACACGCAATATTGAGCCATCTGACCTTTGCCCGTTGTGTGCGACGGAACCGGAGGACACGTTCCACACTTTCTGTAGGTGTCCAAGGGCTGTGGCCCTATGGCAGGCCATGGCGGAGCGATGGCAGCTTCCGGACATCAGGGCAAGGAGGAACACAGGACCTGAGTGGCTCTTTGATCTGCTGCACGAGCTACAAGATGATGAACGCAGGCATGTGCTCATGGTGCTATGGAGAAGCTGGCATGTCCGGAATGAGGTTGTCCATAATAAACCGCCTCCCCCTGTTGAAGCATCTCTACGCTTTCTCGTCATCTATGAGGAATCTCTCCAATGCATACAACAATTTACGGTTGGTGACGTGATAAAAGGGAAGATGGTCCTGTTGCATGTTGGGTGCAAGTCGTCCACAACACATACCCCAGCACCGCCACCTCCTACAGTGTGTTGGGATCCTCCTCTGTTGGCCGAGTAAAGCTCAGTGTTGATGGTTCGTATATTCAAGCCACTGGAGAAGCGGGAGCGGGAATGATTCTCCGAGATAGCGAGGGTAACATCATCTTCTCTGCATGTCGTTCCATCATGCACTGCTATGGGGCACTTCAAGCCGAGCTTCTTGCCTGCCAGGAGGGTCTGAACCTTGCTCTCCAATGGTCTACCCTGCCGGTGGACATTGAGATGGACTGCATGGAGGCAGTCAAATTAATCAAATCACCTTCTATAGATAGATCGCCGCATGTGATGATAGTCAATGATGTTAAGAGTTTCTTTGGTGAAAGGGATGTAACTATTGCTCATGTAAGTAGGAGTCAGAACGCTGTTAGTCACTACCTAGCTGCATTTGGCCGTGTCGAGGGCCGTACTGGAGTATGATTGCGCTCTGGACCTGCAGAAGTTCCTATGCTTTGTAGGAACGAACTTGTAATCGACTAAGCAATGAAATCCCTTTTTACCCCGCAAAAAAAAGCCCTAGCGGCAGAGGAACACCAAGTTGTGGCTGGTTGAAGTAGACGTCGAGTTGTGTGGCCACCTGGCGGGGAAGGGAAACGACGGGTTCCCAAGGAAGGTCGTGCCCCCCCGTTACAAACGGTTGCGCCTCCTCACGGTTGAAACAAAAAACAGCGAACATGAGTGATTGTCACCAGAATACTAAACATTTTCCTAAGCGAGCGAGAAACTATCCTTTTATTACAGAGAGAGATTGAGCTTTGGAAATGAACCTTCTACGAATTAAATGGAAGTACATAGTGGATGGTGGCCTGAAGAACAAAGGAAGCAATGCGCTGGTAAAAAACCTTCGGGGGGATATGCTAGCAAGCGATGCTACGTGAACATGGAGAAGAAAAAATAACAAAGATATGATGTGACATGGGTGAAATTTGCTGAGGTGGCTAGATGATGATGTGGATGGGCTGCATGTTGAGAGAATAGGTAGTAATGGGGATCAACTTCTTAAGAATGTAAGATAAGATCACCATCCATATCCATTTTATTTTGAAGATCCATTTACATTTGAGTAGGTATCACACCCTTTAGAGGTTTAATCAAGTTCAAAACTTGATGCTCGTATATGAGCTCTATTTATGATTTCATAGTTTTGAGCCGTTTTTTAGTTGGGCGCCGTCATCGCTTCCTCTGTAGTGCGCAGTTTTTTATCTTCCTCTAAGATGAATATTTCATTATGAAATTATTCAGGAGGTTCACTAACTCTTCCTGTCCTATGTGGTTCAGTTGCAACATTAACTAGAATTTACACAATGATGTAGTAATTTCTGATTCAGCTATATGGATAACTAGTAAATTTCCCCGTGCGTTGCCGCGGGAATATATAAAAATTAGTTACATATGACATATATTTCAAAAGCTCTAAATTTAACATATAGATATTCCATACTTGCATTCTGTGTAAAACATGGCATTTCACAACCTTTAGGAAGTAAATAAATTAAATAATTATCTAATCTACTATATATGTCCAGTGACAAAAATAAACATATTGTAATGGTTTGCGTGGGCTGGAAAAAATGTTAGTGTATGGTGAAGTGGGATGCTTGCATATTGAGAGAATTAGTGATAATGAAATAAGATTTGCAGGGGCTAAAAAATATTGTTAGTGGATGCTGACGTGGCATACTTGGTGAGGTGGATGGTTTGCATGTTGAAAGAATTAGAAGTAGTGGGGATCAACTATTTATGTATTATAGATTTCTGAAACAAATTTTGATCAGTCAATCCATTTTACTTTTGCCAGAGATTCAATAATCTCATCAAGCTGTGATGTCATCCCACTTAATTCTTTAACGAAAACTCCTTTCCGAGAAAGTGTGCATTTGTTCCGACAAACATTTTGTTATCGGACTTTAGGTAGAAGGAATACCCCATTGCTATTTTGGATATCCTACAAAGTAACACTTGTCTGCTTTTAGGGTCAAGATTTGTTCTAAACATTTTACATAATTATCATTACCTCAAACTTTGAGATATAACATAATGGATTTCTTTCCATTCTATAACTCATCTACTATATCTAAATAGAAGCACCCCACTACTTGATTTCTCTTGACATGCAAGGTGTCCACATCAACATGCCATGTCATCAGTTCTCTGCCAATCAAAGTCTTCGGTCGGTGTGACATGCGCTACCGTGAGCGTGATCTTCGGTAGATTCCGGGGTGCAATATAATAATTAGCAAAAAGAAAACGTTTGTCGCTAGACTCTGCATGCAACGTCCATCGCCAGCGATGCCCAAGCAACAATTAATACGTGCATGCAGCCGTTTCCACGGAAAGCCATCAATATAAAATCGTAAAATATATCTAGCTAGCTATTTACTCCGCGGAGTACACGGGATGTAAAAAAGGAAACCGCTTTCATTAATACTCAGACGATTAGGTTCCTTCATCTCGGGAATAAATCTCCATCGATTTCCTCCAAAAAAAATTCTGACCAAGTCTTCTCATCTCCCTATATCGTCTCTCTCACCCCCTCCTGTCAAATCTCAACCGACCGACTATTTCTGTTAGTTCAGTTCCACGGGAATCAGATCGGCCTCTTTGGAGATTGGACTCTGGACACGGCTTTCTTTTCAGCCTCGCTGGTGCGGCGCCGGCCGCCGGGTAAGGCCTCAGATTCGTCGACAAGATGAGCAGCACATGGTTCGGGAGGGTGCCGGCCTAGACGTGCCCAACCCCGTCATCTGATTTCCCCAAGAATACAGCTAAAAAAGAAGTTGTGAATCACAAGAAATTGGGGTTGCGTCGCAGAGAGAGAACGAGAGGTTGAGAGTTTAGATTTATTTCAGTTCTTTTATTCTGTGATGATAATACGAAGTCCTGTTACTCCCTTTTACAGTAGTATACACACTCGCTTCTATATATGGTTTCCATCTAGCGACCCAGAAGAGCACACAACGAAGAGCTCATGCGACACAAGTCTATCCTGTAGGTTCCTATAGGACGATGATGGCAGCGCCAAGGCCCAAGGGCATCACGTATGGACCAACCTACCTACTCATTTCAGGCGAGGACCGAGGCTTGGTAGTTCTAATGTTGGCTGATTGGATCATATCTATCGAATCAGTGTAAAAATATAATGTCTCCTTGCTCGAGGTTTCTAGCAAATGCATTTTCATGAGTGGTCCGTTGGTTTTATTTCGAAGTTAATTATTTGTTCCTGTCATTCATTGAGATTCAAATCCTTCAATTTATTTTTGTTCACTCCTCATGACACAGATGTGGTGATCATGAAAATGTTGCACATATGCATCTCGAGTTCGATTTGCATGCTGCACATATGCATCTCTATATCCCAACTCCCAGGTCTGATCTCAATTTCCATGTTTTATGTCCGCCTGCTGCCATCACGTTCTGTTGAATTTAGTAACGTGGGTTCCAGCAAGCCGCTACAGTCTACCTACTGCCGTCATTAGGTAGATCCTCTAAATTCTTATTTGAAACTGTTGGTCAAGCTTGCTAGATTGCCTGATATGATGTGTGCCACTGCAATCAACCAATTCCGCAGCAACACGCGGAATATCCTCTAGTATGATCAGTTAGTCCTATTTTTGCCGATTGTGTTAGTGTGTTTTTCTTTTAAACTCATGTTGAGTTATTGTTTCGTACTTCGCATTTAAAGGGTATTCTGGTTAATAATATGATCGCATACATCATTTTAATGCAGAGGCCACGAACAATCCCCCTTTCGGAAAAAAAATAGTCACCTTTTTGCTTTGACACTCCCTCTTGACATGCTTATTGACCATACGGCTTGCTGGACAAGTAACTAAAAGAATGGTGGAAGACGTGCTGGCCAAGGAAATACTACAAATGAGGCTTAGGCAACTTCAACGCGCCAACGCAAACATATGTGGATTTTGTCTGTTTTTGTCCATTTGAGTCAGCATTTTTGGCGGTGTCAGTGGCCAGTGCGCCCAACGCGCCGATGCATTTTCGTCCGCGTGGCCGGTATGTGACCATGTTTTTGCTTTTTCTTGTATACATATCAAAAACATTGCCCAAAGTTCCGCATAATTCAACCAAGTACACATATCATAGTATTACAACAAAAAAATCACATACTAGTTTACAAACCAATTTTTTTTGTCACAAATACATCTATTTGGTTGCAAGTTGAGCCCTCATATACTCAATCAAATCATCTTGTAGTTGAATGTGAGTTGGCCAATCACGCATTTGATGAGTGAAATTTAGTGAACTGTCAAACGTTGTCCCTCCTCCATGCTCAGGCACAACATTTTCACCTTGAAATTGGAACCCCTGATCGAAGATTTCATCCTCACGCTCATCCTTTATGATCATGTTATGCATGATCACACAAGCAGTCATCACCTCTCACAACTTCTTCGTGCTTTGAGTTTTAGCAGGATACCGAACAATGGTCCATCGAGATTGAAGAACACCAAAAGCACACTCCACATCCTTTTTACTCCCCTCGTAAAGAAATATAAGAGCATTTAGATCACTACTTTAGTGATCTACAACCCCCTTTATATTTCCTTACAGAGGGAGTACTTTCTAGCACTTGCTTGGGCAAATCTCTGTCTCTGCTCTACTATATATCGGGTTGGGGATTGTCTTGACAAGAGTAGTCCACTGAGGAGAGATACCATCAGCTAGGTAGTATCTTTGTTGTAGCGGTGGCTATTAATCTCAACATTGACCTCTGGACAGCTGCCTTTTGCAAGCCTTGCGAACATCGGAGAGTGCTGAACCACGTTGATGTCATTGTGAGGGGGGTGGCATGGACGTGGGGGTGCTACGATGGCGGCGAAAACGGTCCACCAACCGTCGAGTGCGGCGTGTTGCTGGGGGGTGGGTGCGGGCGGCGGCCTGGGCAGCGTACAACCAGCCGGAATTGGTCGGCAGGGGCGATGCCTAGGTGGCCGGGTGTGTTGGTTGTTGATGGGAAAAGGGGAGAATGACCAATGTGCCACCGATTGGTGAGCCAGGGGGACAAGAGGGCAGGCGCCGCGCGCATCCGCGTTGCCACAAACCTAACCCAAATTTGAGTCAGAAATGGATCGCGTGCTAAAAAAAAGCGGACGTTCGTCCGTTTGGGCCGGCATGTTGGGTTGCGGTTTCGATTCAAACGGACGCGCGCAGATAGTTTGCGTTGGGAGTTGCCCTTATGCTTCCATCCGGAGCCACACGAGCAGATGTAAAGAGCCGGCCGGTTGATTCACGGGCCAGTGAAGGTGTGAGGAGAGGGCATGTGCATTGTGCAGCGCACGAGTGCACAAGCCATGCCGACTGGCGAGGCCGCGGCGTACAAGAGCCGAGTAGGCATTTCAAGACACGACATCCTACAATGGTTGTGAAGGCGAGAGACGTGGCACGACCTGACATCTATCCGATAGGTGACCTGACTTGTGTATGCTCGTGTACGTGACGGGGCTGTTTAGAAAACTGCGGAGGGAGAGGGCGACACGTATCCGTCTAGAGGGAGGTGACGAGTCTCCTGCCTGTTCACTTCAATTTTAGTCTCAATGTCCCTTCGGCTTCTTCATTCAATACTACTAGTAGTTCTATCTCAATCCACCTTTGACACACACACACATACTCCTCCCAGTCCCCGGGAAGTAGCAGAGGGTGGACGACTCTCCTTCTCCGGTGCCAGTAGAGGGCGCAGGAGGCCAGCGGTGTTCTGCATTGGTGGTCACGGATCGGAGGAGCAGGAAATTCCGACATCGATCCATCCGCGCCGCCGTCGGAAAGGTGAGGAGGATCGATGGCGTACGCTCATCTATCTTTTTTTCTTCATTTAATTTTACTTGGTTTCAAATCTTCCGCCAGAACCCTAACTAGAGTCTATACGTTCGTTTCCTCTATCGATCCCTCGACTTTGACCTTGCTCTCATCTCATGCGCTTCAAAGGCCGCGGTCGCAGCTATACCTGCATGGCGTCGTTGCTTTGGCAGTTTGGTTTCAGTTTTGTGTTTTTTTTCTTTTTGTGAAATTGGTTCTTCTTCCCGAGTTCCCAATTAAACCACATAGTCGAGCGTTCATCCGGAGAAGGTTGCTGCCGCCGACCAATTTTGATGCGAGATCGGCGCAACGAAAAGGGAGGGGAAGCGAAATTAAACACGTCCACAGTCCATTTCCAAAATTGACTCTGTGGACCTTTTTTCCTACAAGAAAATAGTTTTTCTTAGAAAAAACATAGATCCGCAAACTTTTCTTTGGAGGGATACCTGCACCGTGTTTTTCTTAGAAATAACATAGATTTTTTTTTTGGGGTAAATAACATAGATCTGCAAACTTGGTAGGTACCCCAAATACAGTCTGGGACACACTTAAAGACACAGAGACTACTAGAGTTCATACTAGATTTAGCTAGAACATGAATAACTACATTCAATTGCCGACGAACATGTTTGAAAGCCATCAAGGTGAAGCGGTGTGCACCGTGTGGTTGCGAACTGTGCAAATGAAAGATTGGACATGTATTTTCCATGTACTGTACTTCTGTAAACACTATAATTGATATTGCCCATGTCTCAATTTTTCTTCTAGAAGCCGAAACACATTTTCCACCAATTTTGGCAGGTACACGTTTTATAAGAAAATTCAGATGCATAGCTTTTGAACTGTACGATTCGCATCATGCTGACATTTTCAGCTAACACAAAATGACACACATTCGGGTACATGTTCGAGAAATAAAAGTTTGAGAAAAAAGCGCACAGGTGCATGATGGCGAAGCTAGAGAATCAGATCATTGGGGTCAGTTTCCTTGTTTGCGGTATAATCTTTCAGGAATGAGCAATAACAAAGACTGGATTAATGAAAAGTCTATGAATTCCATTCGGTTCATTGGCACACAACAATTGTGTACCAGCTCCGCCCTGCTTGTGCTTGAATAAATGCTCGAATGTATGATTTTCTTTTCATGTGAAAAAAAGCTTCAATAGCTAAAACAGCAAACATTTTGGCACAAAACCTGTTGTTTTTGCAGGTCACACTTAGGTGCAAGTACCATTCAAGTGATCACCCACATATTTATTTCTGACAGTTTCAGATGTTGTTTTCAAGAAAATCGGTTCCGATCTAGTTGTGGCTGGAAGCCAAAAATCCCCAATCGTCCAAATACAGTATAATGGTTTTGTTTCATGGATGTTAGGCAAAGGGAAATGATTTGCTATCTTCACTAGCATTTCTCACCAAACAAGAACCATATAAACGTGATGGGCTTTATTTAGCTCTGGAAATTGGCAGGTGCAAATAAAGTTTTCGTGCACATTCCAACAAAAGTGAGATCTGGTGTTGGGTAACCAACAAATAATCAAATCCTTTATTATTGTATTTTTCCCATTTATATGGGTCGATGAATACTGTTTTTGGTGGTCAACCCTGGTCCCTTCTTCAATGAACAAATAGCAGTTCTCGTGCTTATATAAAAAGTTGGTGTACATATGTGTATTACTTGGCTACCGTGTTAATAATTTAATGACAACTCAGATTCTTTATTTTTGTCAGGATGTCCAGCATTATTGTTCCTGTGTGCATCAACGCGCCCGAGCTATCCACAATTCTCGAGAACAATGCAGGACTTGAGTATCTTACCAAGACAAGAAAAGTGTGTGTCAGAAGGCTGCTTAGTGCTAATGCTCATGGGTACCCTATACCACCACCGGTGCTTGAATACACGAAGCGATATCACAAGGCATATTTCACAGACGAGGCACAAGCGCAGTTAAAGGCGGCTGGTCCGTATGTACCTGGCAGCACACCAACAAACGAAAACAATGATCAAAGCCATGACAACGGTGAGCCAAGAAAAAATTGTAAAGGCTTGACAGAGAATCCTACCCTCCGAGATCAAGTACAAACTTATGGTGCTTCAAGTTCGGTCCAGCAAAGGATTGCTAAAAGGCCCAAGTTGGACATCGAAGAAATTTACAGGACAAGGCACCCTGAATTATATCAAGGATTTATAACTGATGCTGGTATTAGGGTCACAGAAGATTCACCTATCCCTGAGGAGTGCCAGACTGAGGAATTCCTAGAGGCAATGGAGATTTTGGAAGAAATAAATGGCGCCCCATGTTATGATGCTGAGAGCCTGGCTCTAGGTTCATTGAAGAAAGCAGAGTACTTCCTAATGCCAGACACTATACAATTTGAGCCATGTGCAGTTGATAGCATTTGCCGAGGGTCTGCATTTTGGAAACCTGATCGGAAGCTACTTTCTCAGGTGTACGCCCTGGCTAAAGTGCAGGCGCTTCAGCTTGGCAAATTAAGTGGGCGGTTCTACGAGCTCAGGCATTTTCTGCTGGCTGGTACCATGGACAGAAATATTCAAGGCTTTGTTCGCCTCCGAAGAACTCAGCTGAGATTTATGATAAGAAAATAGGCAGTTTCTCGATTAAATTAATCATGAATAAATCATGAGCATGACATGGACAACATTGATAACACACTGATTACGATCTAACAAAGCATGTACTACGCATATAGTAGAAACATCTACGCATATTGCTAGTACTGCTACAACAGAAAGAAACACGAGAGGGATAAACGATGTATACCCTCCAATCGGCCACGCGGCGGTGGTGGCGGTGACAGCAGCCGCGGCATCCTCGGCGGCCTTCTTGTCGGGCTTGGCCTTCTCAGCGGCAGCACGGTCGGCATCGGTCGACATGGTGATGACGAAGGTGATGCGGACGTAGATGAACAGAAGCGAGTAGTCGCGTAATCGCTACCCAAAAACCTAATCGTCCCTCTCCCGTACAGGATCCGGAGAAGCGGGGTTTCGGGGGCCTGCTCTCCCGTCAACCGTGTACGCGGTGAACGGGACGGAGTCGCCGGCGGTAGCAGCAGCAGAGGAACGACATGGGCGTGGAGGCGGAGATGCGTTCTGTTTCGTGGCGGCTAGGGTTGGCAGCTCCTCACATATATATGTGCGGCTGCTCGTGGAGAGACGTGGGCTGAACCCACGTCCAAGTCGGTAGCCCACGATCTAACGTCTCAGATCATGGCCCCACCTGTCAAAGACTTAGTTCCTGACCGGCAAAAAAAAGCGCATAGGAGTGAGCTCGGCTCGGCTCAATCCCGCAACCCGCGGCGCGTCGTGACAAGGCGAGGCGTGGCGTGGCGAGGCGAGCGGAGGAGGAAGAGTGCGTGAGGGCCTCATCTCTTCTCAAGCTCCAATAGCATGAGGAAGAGAATCCCTTATAAACCACTCCAACTCTCCTTCCACTTCCGGGGTGGAACTAAACTTCCCACCACCTTGTCATGCCACCTACATGGGCCCTTAGAGATCAAATCTGAAATTGTCATATGGGCTCTAGGCCCATCTCATATTTCAACAATCCCCCACCAGATCTCAGGGACCCAGTTTGTCCTTTGTTCCAAACGCTGTTTTGATATACCAGCATCTCAGTGGAGACCGATTAAGGTTGAGCTCCACCTAGACCAAGTAGTTACACTCCTTCACAACTGAACAATGGACTATGCCTTGAATTGTCAGTTTGGCGTCAAGAAGTTTCACCACAAGTCTCACTGATACGAGGCTGCCGAAGGCCGACCCCTCGGGTGGAGCATATTAGTCACGCTCCTGGCCTGTTCATGAGCTTGCTAGAGATCACCCCAATCTCATAGGCTGTGACCAGCAGTCGGGCTCATATAGGTGTGTTCCTCCAAAGATCGCTCTGTAGGATAGCATTTTGCTTATGCATATAAGCCTTGGAACACATTAAGACAGTAGTCATCTTTCCATATAATTTTCAGAGTATTGCATCTCCAACGGAGTGGGTTAGTAAAGTTACTCTCCTCAGTTCACCACTGGCTTGTTTTCCCAGGTCCTACTTCACGGGATCTCCGATCACATAGGTTGGGTTACTACCATGGCAACTCATGTGGGTCTCATACCCATCTCCCTTGATGCGTTATCTATCACAACACGTGATAGCCCTTTAGTAAAGGGATCTACCAGATTCTTAGCCGTTTGAATATAATCCAACGCTATCACTCCAGAGTTTCTCAATTTTCTGACAGCTTTCAATCTCATTCTTATGTGTTTGTTGGACTTCATGTTGTCCTTTGAACTCTTCACCTTGACAATAACTGTTTGATTGTCACAGTTCATAAGGATGGTCGGAACCGGCTTCTTAACCACTGGCAAGTCCATCAACAGATCTCGAAGCCATTATGCTTCGCCACCCGATGTGTCTAATGCTATTAATTCTACTTCCATTGTCGATTTTGTTAAGATCGTTTGCTTGCAAGACTTCTAGGAAACAGCACCACCTCCAAGAGTAAATATATACCCAGTTGTGTCCTTCATCTCATCAGCATTAGAGATCCAATTCGCATCACTATACCCTTCAAGTACCGACGGGTATTCGGTATAGTAAAGTCCATAGTTCATAGTACCTTTCAGATAGCGCATAACTCTCTCAAGAGCACACCAATGTACATCACCCGGTTTGGAAACAAATCGACTCAGATTGCTAATAGCAAATGCGATGTCAGGCCTCGTTGCGCTCGCTAGATACTGTAGTGAACCAACAATCTGAGAGTATCTCAATTGATCTATAGCTGTGCCTTTAGACTTTTGAATCAGCACACTAGAATCATATGGTGTTTGAGATGGTTTGCAATCCGAATATCCAAAACGACTCAATACCTTCTCAACATAATGGGATTGCAAAAGTGTAATCCCACCCTCATCATCTCTCAATAGCTTGATGTTCAAGATAACATCAGCCACTCCAAGGTCATTCATCTCAAAGTTCTGAGATAGGAAAGACTTAACCTCCTCGATCAACTTGAGATTAGTCCCAAATATCAGTATGTCATCAACATACAAACACAGTATAACTCCTTCGCCCCCACCATAGCGATAGTATACACATTTGTCAGCCTCATTAACAACAAAGCTAACAGATGTCAACGTTTCATTAAACTTGTCATGCCATTGCTTAGGCGCTTGTCTCAGGCCATACAAAGATTTCACCAACTTACACACCTTTCCT
The DNA here is from genome assembly GCF_002162155.2 of Triticum dicoccoides. NCBI lineage: Eukaryota > Viridiplantae > Streptophyta > Magnoliopsida > Poales > Poaceae > Triticum > Triticum dicoccoides. The sequence continues at coordinate 496,933,804 of NC_041386.1, read as the reverse complement.
TCCTGACCATCCATCACAAAGCCATCAGGCTGTTGCATATAGATTTCCTCCTTTAGCTCTCCGTTCAGGAAAGCCGTCTTAACATCCATCTGATGAATGAGAAGACCATGCGAGGCCGCCAACGAGAGTAATACTCGAATGGTGGTCAGTCTGGCCACAGGTGAATAAGTGTCGAAGAAATCTTCTTCTTCTTTCTGGGCATAGCCCTTGGCCGCAAGCCTAGCCTTGTACTTTTCTATCGTACCATCGGGCCTAAGCTTCTTCTTGAACACCCACTTGCATCCCAATGGTTTGCAACCATAAGGACGTTCAGTAAGCTCCCAAGTCCCGTTAGCCATGATGGAATCCATCTCGCTACAGACCGCATCCTTCCAGTAGTCAGCTTCTGGAGATGCATACGCTTCTGAAATAGAAGTGGGATTATCCTCCACGAGGTATATGAAGAAATCATCACCAAAGGTTTTTACAGTCCTTTGTCTCTTGCCCCTACCAAGGGATTCCTCATTATCCTCCTTAGGATTTTCATCATGTGTTTGATTGTAATATTCCATCAGAATGGCAGGTTCAAGAGTCTCCTCAGATTCCTGTCTAGAAGTGCTTTGTACATCTCTCATGGGAAAAATGTCCTCAAAGAATGTAGCATCTTTAGACTCCATAATTGTACCGACTTTCATGTCAAGTACCTCAGATTTCACTACTAGAAATCTATAGCCAACACTATTCATAGCGTAGCCCAAATTAACACAGTCCACAGTCTTTGGTCCAAGCTTACGCTTTTTGGGGATCGGCACATTAACTTTCGCCAAGCAGCCCAGTGTAACACCCCGGATATGACTTTCCTAATTTGTACTCCAACTCTTGCCGTTTCCGGCGTTAAGTTATTTTATTTTCTCGGGTTCGGGTCTTTGTCTCCGTATGTTGTTATCGTTGTCATGCATCTCATATCATGTCATCATGTGCATTGCATTTGCATACGTGTTCATCTCATGCATTCGAGCATTTTCCTCGTTGTCCGTTTTGCATTCCGGCGCTTCGTTCTCCTTCGGTGGTCATTTCTACCTTTCTTTCGTGTGTGGGGATTAAACATTTCCGGATTGGAGAGAGACTTGCCAAGCGGCCTTGGATTACTACCGGTAGACCGCCTGTCAAGTTTCGTGCCATTTGGACTTTGTTTGATACTCCAACGATTAACCGAGGGACCGAGAAGGCCTTGTGTGTGTTGCAGCCCAACACCCCTTCTATTTGGCCCAAAACCCACCTAAACCCTATCTATCATCTAGAGCGTTCGATCAACGATCGCGTGGCCGAAAACCGCACCTCATTTGGACTCTCCTAGCTCCTTTTATGCCTATATAAAGACCCCCCATTCGAAATCCCGGGCGAAACCCTAAAATCCCAGATCCGTCGCCGCCGGACAAAATTCGCCGGGCCGGACACGTCCGACCCACGCCGCCGCCGCCACGTGTTGCCGCCCGAGTGGACCGCCGCCTCCTCCACCGCGCGGCCCGGGGAGCCCGTCGCCAGCCCCCGCGGTCCGGATCCGCGGCGCCGCCGCGCCTTCGCCCCGCCAACGCCTTCCACCGCTCCGGCCGCCGCACTCCTCCGCGCCGCCCGCTGCCACCGGAGCCGGCC
>NC_041386.1:496915215-496931369 GCF_002162155.2 Triticum dicoccoides | reverse complement strand
GCCGGCCGCGCCCGCCGCCATCGGAGCTCGCCGGCGCCCGCTGCCCGCGCCCACCGCGAGGCCCGCCGCCTCCACCTCGACGCCGCACCACGCCACCCCGTCGTCCTCCTCTCCTCCGGCCGGCGTGCCTGCCAAGTCCGGCGACGAACTCCGGCAAGCTCCCCAGCCATCATCGAACCGCGTGCAAACCCGATCCAGATATGAGATTCGGTTGACTTTTTGCCCCGAAACCTTAATTATCTTGCCATGTTCATCGCATCATAACTTTGCATCCGTAGCTCCGTTTTGGACATATAGCATATCAAAATGTTTATCTCAGAGAGTACGTCATTTCATTCCATTGCATCATTTTCATTCGAGTTTATATTGATGCCTGAAATGCTGTTAGAAGAGGGCTACTTGAGATAATTGTCAGATCTGCTACTCCATTTAGATATTTGTCATTTTTGCCATGATTATTGTGTGCATGATATGCCCATGAGCTCTACATATGTTTTGTTAAGAGTTTTGCCATCTTTCCAGAGGTGTAACCCATGTATTTTTGCGATGTGTGTGGTGACTAGCACAAGCTTGCAAAGTGAGGTACTTGGTAAAGCTGATTTCAGAGACTTAGCATTTCCACTAAGTCCTTGAGCTGTTTATCTCATATGGCCATATGTTCATATTGCTTCCTAGTGATCCGTGTCTCTTTTGAGGATGATTAGTAAGGATGTTTTGTTAATCTTGTAGTGCTCTATCCATCCATGTCTTTGTTTGAAATTATGGAGAACCCTAGCTTGAGTCAATCGAGCTCTACTTTTGCTACTTCGTGAATCTGGGCACATTGTCTACTTGTTAGCGATTTTGCCGATGATGTTGTAGTTGATCTGTGCATACTATGCTATTGTTCTTGCCATGTATAGCTTGTATTTTGTGTATTCTTGATGGGTGTATGCTTAATTGGTCATGACTTGCTCTGTAGTGAGTGCATCGAGCTCGTAAACATGCCTACTTGATATCTGTTTGCAGCATGCTCCAGTTTTCACTAAGTCTGAGAACTGATTATGTTTTTGCCATGTTCACATGCTTGCAATTGTATTTTCTGATCCCTTTTGTCTCAAGGTCACCAAGGGACTTTTGTTAAGCTCTTTGAGTAGCTCCATGCCATGCTTTACTTTGCCATGTTCAGGTCCTTTAGAATATAGTTTTGTTGCTCCGAAGAGTGCTACCTGATCTGAAATTCCAGACAAGTGTTAATTTCACTATGTCTGAAATCTGTTTACCATATGCATTTTTGCCATGCTTGTTTGAGCCTGTTAATGGATGAATTGGCTGTAGCTCAGTGCTAGACTTTTGTTAAGCATCATGAATGTATCCCTGCCATGTATTTTGTTGTCATGTTTGGGTGCTGTAGCATGCTCATCTCATTGCATTTAGATGGCTACTTACTGTAAATCGCAGAACGTGGTCATATTTGAATCGCTTGTCATTTCCAAACCGTAACTCCGATTCCGGCGTTCTTTATATCGTTTTCAAGCGATTTCATCTCATCTTTCCAGTGGCACACTTGGATTCCCAAGTTGAGGCCAGGTTCATGCATCCCTTGTCAAATCTTGCATATGCATCCCGTACCGCATCTCGCATAGCATACCATCTTTACATCATATTGTTTGAGCTTGGCACGTGGTTGATTGTGTTCCGTTTGCTTGTTTGTCTTGTTTGGGTAGAGCCGGGAGACGAGTTCGCTATCGAGGAGCCCGTTGAGTTTGCTTTCGAGGATCCAGTCAACTCTGACAACTTTGCAGGCAAGATGATCATACCCTCGAAATCACTACTATCTTTGCTATGCTAGATTGCTCGCTCTTTTGCTATGCCAATGCTACGATGCCTACTACTTGATTTCAAGCCTCCCAAATTGCCATGTCAAACCTCTAACCCACCATGTCCTAGAAAATCGTTGAATGGCTATGTTACCGCTTTGCTCAGCCCCTCTTATAGCGTTGCTAGTTGCAGGTGAAGATTGGAGACCGTTCCTTGTTGGAACTTTTATTTACTTGTTGGGATACCATTATATTGCCATGTTATCTTAATGTATCTATATACTTGGTAAAGGGTGGAAGGCTCGGCCTCTCGCCTAGTGTTTTGTTCCACTCTTGCCGCCCTAGTTTTCGTCATATCGGTGTTATGTTCCCGGATTTTGCATTCCTTACGCGGTTGGGTTATAATGGAAACCCATTGATAGTTCGTCTTGATTAAAGCTTTTCCAGCAATGTCCAACCTTGGTTTTACCATTTGCCACCTAGCCTCTTTTTACATTGGGTTTCCGAAGTCCGAGAGTCATCTTATTTTAGCCCCCCCTGGGCCAGTGCTCCTCTGAGTGTTGGTCCAAACTAGAGTCCTGTGCAGTGCCCCCTCGGGGAAACTCGAGGTTTGGTTTTAGTTGTATGGAGATCTCATCTGAGTGTGCCCTGAGAACGAGATATGTGCAATTCCTATCGGGATTTGTCGGCACATTCGGGCGGTGTTGCTGGTCTTGTTTTAACCTGTCGAAGTGTCTTGAAGAACCGAGATACCGAGTCTGATCGGAACGTCTTGGGAGGAGGTCTATTCCTTCGTTGACTGTGAGAGCTTGTCATGGGCTGAGTTGGGACTCCCCTGCAGGGATTTGAACTTTCGAAAGCCGTGCCCGCGGTTATGGGCAGATGGGAATTTGTTAATGTCCGGTTGTAGATAACTTGAACCTTAACTTAATTAAAATGAATCAACTGAGTGTGTTACCGTGATGGCCTCTTCTCGGCGGAGTCTGGGAAGTGGACACGGTGTTGGAGTAATGTTTGCGCAGGTTGTTCTCTAGTTTCTCGCTTGCGCTTTGCCTTCTCTTCTCGCTCTCTTTTGCGAACAGGATAGCCACCATATTTGCTAGTCGCTTGCTGCAGATCCACATATTTACCTTGCCTTACCTATAAGCTTAAATAGTCTTGATCGCGAGGGTGCGAGATTGCTGAGTCCCTGTGGCTCACAGATTACTATTACACCAGATGTAGGGCCTGATGATTCCGCTCCAGGTGACGCGCTTGAGCTCAAGTGGGAGTTCGACGAAGACTCTCAATGATACTATGTTTCCTTTCCTGATGATCAGTAGTGGTGCCCAGTTGGGGGTGATCGGGACCGTGTCGCTTGTTGGGTTATCTTTTATTTTGGCGCCGTAGTCGAGCCATGAGTGTTTGGTTGATGTAATGTTATTTATGTACCTTGATTGACGTGGCGAGTGTAAGCCAACTATGTTATCTCCTCTTTTATTATCTATATTACATGGGATGTTGTGAAGATTGCCTAACTTGTGACATATGCCTTCAATGCGATTATGCCTCTAAGTCGTTCCTCGACACGTGGGAGATATAGTCGCATCGAGAGTGTTACACCCAGGTACGTAAGTACGATAGTGTTGTCCTTCTCTTGGTCCACTTCTCGTAAGGAGTGATCTCGATATCCTTTGTCGGAACTTTATTCAGGACATGACAGGATGTCATTATAGCCTCCCCCCACCATGCCTTGGATAAACCCGACGTATCTAACATGGCGTTAACCAAATCAGTTAGAATACGGTTTTTCCGCTCGGCAACCCTGTTTCACTGGGGTGAGTAAGGAGGCGTCCTCTCGTGAATAATGTTGTGTTCCGCACAAAAGGCATCAAACTCTTTCGAGAAGTACTCTCCACCACGATCTGACCGGACTCGTTTAATTTTCTTTTCAAGTTGATTCTCAACTTCTGCCTTATAGATTTTGAAGTAGTGTAGAGCCTCATCTTTAGTATTTAACAGATACACATAGCAATATCTAGTGGAATCATCTATCAAAGTCATGAAATATTTCTTTCCACATTTAGTCAACACACCATTCATCTCACAAAGATCAGAATGTATGAGTTCCAGTGGCGCCAAGTGTCTCTCCTCTGCTGCCTTGTGAGGCTTGCGAGGTTGCTTAGATTGCACACATGAATGGCACTTAGAACCTTTGGCTAAAGTGAAACTCGGGATTAAATTCGATTTTGCTAGCCGCGTCATAACACCGAAATTAATGTGACAAAGACGTGAATGCCATACTTCAGATTCATTAACACTCAAATGAATATTGTTCACGACTTTATTACATAGATCTGCAAGAGAAAGGCGGAACATGCCTCCGCATTCATAACCCTTTCCAACAAATAGTCCATATTTCGTAACAACTAATTTATTAGACTCGAATACCAACTTAAACCCTTCTCTACATAGAAGGGAGCCACTAACGAGGTTCTTCTTGATGGCGGGGACATGCTGCACGTTCTTCAGCTGCACGATCCTTCCCAAAGTAAACTTTAGATCGACCGTGCCAACACCAAGAACAGAAGCACTCGCGCCATTCCCCATCAGTACGGACCCGTGACCTGTGGCCCGGTAAGAAGAAAACAATGAAATGTCAGCACACACATGAACACCTGCACCTGTGTCGACCCACCAATCGGTGGACGGCCAAACTGAAAATACAACAAATAAATTACCGTACCCAGATGCACCACTCTCATTGTTGCTCACAATCATATTGACAGACTTGGAGTCCTGCCCTTGCTTCTTATACTTGTTTGGGCACTTGTTGGCCCAATGTTCAAGCGAACCACAAGTAAAGCAGCCCTCATCCTTCTTGTTCTTCTTGAAGGTCTTCTTACCCTTCTTCTTAAAGTCGGCACTCTGTTGGACACTGTTCTTTCCCTTGGGCTTGTGGGAATTGGAGTTCTTCTGATGCACCATGTTGGCCACAGAAGTTCCTTCGACCCCTTTTCTGTGCGAGTCCTTTGCCCTTGAATTCTGCTCAACACTCAGATGGCCAATGACATCCTCCATAGAGAATTCACGCCTCTGATGTTTCAGAGTGGTGGCAAAGTTCCTCCGGGAATTGGGAAGCTTAGCGATTATGCAGCCCGCGACAAACTTGCCCGGTAACTCGCACTTAAGAAGCTCAAGCTCCTTAACAATGCATATTATCTCATGAGCCTGCTCCAATACAGGACGGTTTTCAACCATCTTGTAATCATGGAACTGCTCTATAATATACATCTCGCTCCCTGCATCGGCAGCCCCGAACTTAGATTCGAGCGCCTCCCACAAGTCCTTGGCAGACCGCACATGCAGATATGCGTCAACCAGCTTATCACCAATCACGCTCAGAACTGCCCCGAGGAACACGACAGTGGCCTCCTTGAACGCCTTCTCCTGTTCAGGGGCGATCGTTCCTGTGGGAGTCACACGTTCATGGCCGTGAGACATAAGGTGGTTTTAGTCTGCCAACGCTTAAAGTATGTCCCCGTAAACAGGGACGGTTTCAGTGCAGCAGCAAAACCAGAATTCGAAAAACTCCTACACAAATTAGGTTTTTGGATTGATAAGAAAATAGGCAGTTTTTCGATTAAATTAATCCATGAATAAATCATGAGCATGACATGGACAACATTGATAACACACTGATTACGATCTAACAGAGCATGTACTACGCATATAGTAGAAACATCTACGCATATCGCTAGTACTGCTACAACAGAAAGAAACACGGGAAGGATAAACGATGTATACCCTCCAATCGGCCACGCGGCGGTGGTGGCGGTGACAGCAGCCGCGGCATCCTCGGCGGCCTTCTTGTCGGCCTCGGCCTTCTCAGCGGCGGCACGATCGGCGTCGGTCGACATGGTGATGACGAAGGTGATGCGGACGTAGATGAACATAAGCGAGCAGTCGCGTAATCGCTACCCAAAAACCTAATCGCCCCTCTCCCGTACAGGATCCGGAGAAGCGGGGTTTCGGAGGCCTGCTCTCCCGTCAACCGTGTACATGGTGAACGGGACGGAGTCGCCGGCGGCAGCAGCAGCAGAGGAACGACGTGGGCGTGGAGGCGGAGATGCGTTCTGTTTCATGGCGGCTAGGGTCGGCAGCTCCCCACATATATATGTGCGGCTGCTCGTGGAGAGACGTGGGCTGAACCCACGTCCAAGTAGGTAGCCCACGATCTGACGTCTCAGATCATGGCCCCACCTGTCAAAGACTCTCCGTTCCTGACCGGCAAAAAGAAGCGCATAGGAGTGAGCTCGGCTCAGCTCAATCCCGCAACTCGCGGCGCGTCGTGACGAGGCAAGGCGTGGCGTGGCGAGGCGAGTGGAGGAGGAAGAGTGCGCGAGGGCCTCATCTCTTCTCAAGCTCCAATAGCATGAGGAAGAGAATCCCTTATAAACCACTCCAACTCTCCTTCCACTTCCGAGGTGGGACTAAACTTCCCACCACCTTGTCATGCCACCTACATGGGCCCTTAGAGATCAAATCTGAAATTGTCATATGGGCTCTAGGCCCATCTCATATTTCAACTATCCCCCACCAGATCTTAGGGGCCCAGTTTGTCCTTTGTTCCAAACGCTGTTTTGATATACCAACATCTCAGTGGAGACCGATTAAGGTTGAGCTCCACCTAGACCAAGTAGTTACACTCCTTCACAACTGAACAATGGACCATGCCTTGAATTGTCAGTTTGGCGTCAAGAAGTTTCACCACAAGTCTCACTGATACGAGGCTGCCGAAGGCCGACCCCTCGGGTGGAGCATATTAGTCACACTCCTGGCCTGTTCATGAGCTTGCTAGAGATCACCCCAATCTCATAGACTATGACCAGCAGTCAGGCTCATATAGGTGTGTTCCTCCAAAGACCGCTCTGTAGGATAGCATCTTGCTTATGCATATAAGCCTTGGAACACATTAAGACAGTAGTCATCTTCCCATACAATTTCCGAGAGTATTGCATCTCCAACGGAGTGGGTTAGTAAAGTTACTCTCCTCAGTTCACCACTGGCTTGTTTTCCCAGGTCCTACTTCACGGGATCTCCGATCACATAGGTTGGGTTACTACCATGGCAACTCATGTGGGTCTCATACCCATCTCCCTTGATGCGTAATCTATCACAACACGTGATAGCCCTTTAGTAAAGGGATCTGCCAGATTCTTAGCCGTTTGAATATAATCCAACGCCATCACTCCAGAGTTTCTCAATTTTCTGACAGCTTTCAATCTCATTCTTATGTGTTTGTTGGACTTCATATTGTCCTTTGAACTCTTCACCTTGACAATAACTGTTTGATTGTCACAGTTCATAAGGATGGCCGGAACCGGCTTCTTAACCACTGGCAAGTCCATCAACAGATCTCGAAGCCATTCTGCTTCGCCACCCGATGTATCTAATGCTGTTAATTCTGCTTCCATTGTCGATCTTGTTAAGATCGTTTGCTTGCAAGACTTCCAGGAAATAGCACCACCTCCAAGAGTAAATATATACCCAGTTGTGGCCTTCATCTCATCAGCATCAGAGATCCAATTCGCATCACTATACCCTTCAAGTACCGACGGGTATTCGGTATAGTGAAGTCCATAGTTCATAGTACCTTTCAGATAGCGCATAACTCTCTCAAGAGCACGCCAATGTACATCACCCGGTTTGGAAACAAATCGACTCAGTTTGCTAATAGCAAATGCGATGTCAGGCCTCGTTGCGCTTGCTAGATACTGTAGTGAACCAACAATCTGAGAGTATCTCAATTGATCTATAGCTGTGCCTTTAGACTTTCGAATCAGCACACTAGAATCATATGGTGTTTGAGATGGTTTGCAGTCCGAATATCCAAAACGACTCAATACCTTCTCAACATAATGGGATTGCAAAAGTGTAATCCCACCCTCATCATCTCTCAATAGCTTGATGTTCAAGATAACATCAGCCACTCCAAGGTCCTTCATCTCAAAGTTCTGAGATAGGAAAGACTTAACCTCCTCGATCAACTTGAGATTAGTCCCAAATATCAGTATGTCATCAACATACAAACACAGTATAACTCCTTCGCCCCCACCATAGCAATAGTATACACATTTGTCAGCCTCATTAACAACAAAGCTAACAGATGTCAATGTTTCATTAAACTTGTCATGCCATAGCTTAGGCGCTTGTCTCAGGCCATACAAAGATTTCACCAACTTACACACCTTTCCTTCCTGACCATCCATCACAAAGCCATCAGGCTGTTGCATATAGATTTCCTCCTTTAACTCTCCGTTCAGGAAAGCCGTCTTAACATCCATCTGATGAATGAGAAGACCATGCGAGGCCGCCAACGAGAGTAATACTCGAATGGTGGTCAGTCTGGCCACAGGTGAATAAGTGTCGAAGAAATCGTCTTCTTCTTTCTGGGCGTAGCCCTTGGCCGCAAGCCTAGCCTTGTACTTTTCTATCGTACCATCGAGCCTAAGCTTCTTCTTGAACACCCACTTGCATCCCAATGGTTTGCAACCATAAGGACGTTCAGTAAGCTCCCAAGTCCCGTTAGCCATGATGGAATCCATCTCGCTACGGACCGCATCCTTCCAGTAGTCAGCTTCTGGAGATGCATACGCTTCTGAAATAGAAGTGGGATTATCCTCCACGAGGTATATGAAGAAATCATCACCAAAGGTCTTTACAGTCCTTTGTCTCTTGCCCCTACCAAGGGATTCCTCATTATCCTCCTCAGGATTTTCATCATGTGTTTGATTGTAATATTCCATCAGAATGGCAGGTTCAGGAGTCTCCTCAGATTCTTGTCTAGAAGTGCTTTGTACATCTCTCATGGGAAAAATGTCCTCAAAGAATGTAGCATCTTTAGACTCCATAATTGTACCGACTTTCATGTCAAGTACCTCAGATTTCACTACTAGAAATCTATAGCCAACACTATTCATAGCGTAGCCCAAATTAACACAGTCCACAGTCTTTGGTCCAAGCTTACGCTTTTTGGGGATCGGCACATTAACTTTCGCCAAGCAGCCCAGGTACGTAAGTACGAGAGTGTTGTCCTTCTCTTGGTCCACTTCTCGTAAGGAGTGATCTCGATATCCTTTGTCGGAACTTTATTCAGGACATGACAGGATGTCATTATGGCCTCCCCCCACCATGCCTTAGATAAACCCGACGTATCTAACATGGCATTAACCAAACCAGTTAGAGTACGGTTTTTCCGCTCGGCAACCCCATTTGACTGGGGTGAGTAAGGAGGCGTCCTCTCGTGAATAATGCCGTGTTCCGCACAAAAGGCATCAAACTCTTTCGAGAAGTACTCTCCACCACGATCTGACCAGACTCGTTTAATTTTCTTTTCAAGTTGATTCTCAACTTCTGCCTTATAGATTTTGAAGTAGTGTAGAGCCTCATCTTTAGTATTTAACAGATACACATAGCAATATCTAGTGGAATCATCTATCAAAGTCATGAAATATTTCTTTTCACCTTTAGTCAACACACCATTCATCTCACAAAGATCAGAATGTATGAGTTCAAGTGGCGCCAAGTGTCTCTCCTCTGCTGCCTTGTGAGGCTTGCGAGGTTGCTTAGATTGCACACACGAATGGCACTTAGAACCTTTGTCTAAAGTGAAACTCGGGATTAAATTCGATTTTGCTAGCCGCGTCATAACACCGAAACTAATGTGACAAAGACGTGAATGCCATACTTCAGATTCATTAACACTCAAATGAATATTGTTCACGACTTTATTACATAGATCTGCAAGAGAAAGGCGGAACATGCCTCCGCATTCATAACCCTTTCCAACAAATAGTCCATATTTCGTAACAACTAATTTATTAGACTCGAATACCAACTTAAACCCTTCTCTACATAGAAGGGAGCCACTAACGAGGTTCTTCTTGATGGCAGGGACATGATGCACGTTCTTCAGCTGCACGATCCTTCCCGAAGTAAACTTCAGATCGACCGTGCCAACACCAAGAACAGAAGCACTCGCGCCATTCCCCATCAGTACGGACCCGTGACCTGTGGCCTGGTAAGAAGAAAACAATGAAATGTTAGCACACACATGAACACCTGCACCTGTGTCGACCCACCAATCGGTGGACGGCCGAATTGAAAATACAACAAATAAATTACCGTACCCAGATGCACCACTCTCATTGTTGCTCACAATCATATTGACAGACTTGGAGTCCTGCCCTTGCTTCTTATACTTGTTTGGGAACTTGTTGGCCCAATGTTCAAGCGAACCACAAGTAAAGCAGCCCTCATCCTTCTTGTTCTTCTTGAAGGTCTTCTTACCCTTCTTCTTAAAGTCGGCACTCTGTTGGACACCGTTCTTTCCCTTGGGCTTGTGGGAATTGGAGTTCTTCTGATGCACCATGTTGGCCACAGAAGTTCCTTCGACCCCTTTTCCGTGCGAGTCCTTTGCCCTTGAATTCTGCTCAACACTCAGATGGCCAATGACATCCTCCACAGAGAATTCACGCCTCTGATGTTTCAGAGTGGTGGCAAAGTTCCTCCGGGAATTGGGAAGCTTAGCGATTATGCAGCCCGAGACAAACTTGCCCGGTAACTCGCACTTAAGAAGCTCAAGCTCCTTAACAATGCATATTATCTCATGAGCCTGCTCCAATACAGGACTGTTTTCAACCATCTTGTAATCATGGAACTGCTCTATAATATACATCTCGCTCCCTGCATCGGCAGCCCCGAACTTAGATTCGAGCGCCTCCCACAAGTCCTTGGCAGACCGCACATGCAGATATGCGTCAACCAGCTTATCTCTAATCACGCTCAGAACTGCCCCGAGGAACACGACAGTGGCCTCCTTGAACGCCTTCTCCTATTCAGGAGCGATCGTTCCTGTGGGAGTCACACGTTCATGGTCGTGAGCCATAAGGTGGTTTTAGTCTGCCAACGCTTAAAGCATGTCCCCGTAAACGGGGACGGTTTCAGTGCAGCAGCAAAACCAGAATTCGAAAAACTCCTACACAAATTAGGTTTTTGGATTGATAAGAAAATAGGAAGTTTTTCGATTAAATTAATCCATGAATAAATCATGAGCATGACATGGACAGCATTGATAACACACTGATTACGATCTAACAGAGCATGTACTACGCATATAGTAGAAACATCTACGCATATCGCTAGTACTGCTACAACAGAAAGAAACACGAGAGGGATAAACGATGTATACCCTCCAATCGGCCACGCGGCGGTGGTGGCGGTGACAGCAGCCGCGGCATCCTCGGCGGCCTTCTTGTCGGCCTCGGCCTTCTCAGCGGCGACACGGTCAGCGTCGGTCGACATGGTGATGACGAAGGTGATGCGGACGTAGATGAACAGAAGCGAGCAGTCGCGTAATCGCTACCCACAAACCTAATCGCCCCTCTCCCGTACAGGATCCGGAGAAGCGGGGTTTCAGAGGCCTGCTCTCCCGTCAACCGTGTATGCGGTGAACGGGACGGAGTCGCCGACGGCAGCAGCAGCAGAGGAACGACGTGGGCGTGGAGGCGGAGATGCGTTCTGTTTTGTGGCGGCCAGGGTTGGCAGCTCCCCACATATATATGTGCGGCTTCTCGTGGAGAGAGATCGTGGCCCCACCTGTCAAAGACTCTCCGTTCCTGACCGGCAAAAAGAAGCGCATAGGAGTGAGCTCGGCTCGGCTCAATTCCGCAACCCGCGGCGCATCGTGACGAGGCGAGCGGAGGAGGAGGAGTGTGCGAGGGCCACATCTCTTCTCAAGCTCCAATAGCATGAGGACGAGAATCCCTTATAAACCACTCCAACTCTCCTGCCACTTCCGGGGTGGGACTAAACTTCCCACCACCTTGTCATGCCACCTATATGGGCCCTTAGAGATCAAATCTGAAATTGTCATATGGGCTCTAGGCCCATCTCATATTTCAACAATTTATGCCAATGACCTGGGAGCCATTGAGAAATACCTTTCTGATGCTTGGAAGCTTGTCTGCTTCCTACCATTTCTCCACGAGTTGGCGTTCCGAACGGTTGGTAGCACATGGTCACGGAATTCTGACAATGCAGCTAAATATGAAGGCAAAGCAAGGAAGTTTGCTGATTCTTCATCGGTTGGTCCTGCTCTATCTTACCTGACAGGTAAAGACCTCTATGGTCCTGCTCTGCAATGGATTGGTGTGGAGATGCCTATGAAGGTCCTTCAGAGAAAAGTTGGTCGTGATGCGACACCTGAAGTTTTCGCTCTCCAATGCAAAGCAGCTCCTGCTGGTAAAGCCCTGATCACTACCACTCATGCTGTTGTAAAAGAGCTGAAGACTTTGGACTGCTGGAAATCCATACAGGATATGCATAAATTCAATGATACAATAGTTAGTGCAATGGCAGGGAAGATTCAAGCAAACCCTTGGAAGTATCACGCAATGCCAAAGCCTTATAACCTGAAGCCTTTAAGTGAAGAAGAAAAACTTGAGGTCGCGGCTGCTATGACCTGTGCTGAAGATTTTGCACCGATAACCTTTGCGTTTACTCAGTCTGTGATGGGACATCATCAACTTCCAGGGTACATGGCACTAAAGAAGTATGCTAGCGGTGCTCTCTATGAGTGCTTCAAAAAGTTCTTTGCTTTTATGAGGAAAAAGTTAGCTAAGGATATCGGCGCAAAGGTAGTTGCTGAGGCATCTGGTATTCCCCAAAGATGAACACCTGCTATGAGGAGCCTGCTTCCTGACACTTTGGCATCTACTTGATCTTGACAGAACTTTTGATGAACGGGAGCTCTTCGATGCCTGTTGTTAGCTTATGCTTTGTCAAACAGCTTGTGTCATTGGTTGGTTATTTTGCTGAACTATATTGCCAACTGTGACAGGTTTCAGATGTTTGCCGCCTTGTGGCGTTTAAGATATTCCGGACATGTTGTTCTTATTTTGAGTTGGCGTGGTATTATTATCATGATCTTGCTGTTGTGCTGTTTACTTCAGTTATTCCTTTTTTGGCACTACTTCAATTATTCATTTGTCATATTTGTCTAATGAGGGAGGCTCATATGAAAGAGAGCAAGTGATGTGCCGGATGGTGAACAGTGCTGCTGCGTGACAAGGAAGTAACTGTTGTGCTGTATTGGGATTGATTGGTTTTTCTTGAAGCTGAAAAAGACAGGAGGAAGACTTTTAGTGGGAGCGCTATCTCGGCTCCATGCATAAGGTAATGTACATGTAGTCACGGTAATCTGACCCATGGGAAAACAATGCAGAATTTGTAATTTTTGAAAAAAGAACTAAAAACGCTGAAGTAAAATAAATCTTAATTGCAACTACGTACTCTGAAACACGGCTGCAAATGAAGTGGAAAAAAAGGTGACGCCACTACTCACATGAGTGTTTTTTTTCCTCACAATATGCGAGATATTAAAAAAATTCCTTAGACTTGCCATTTTCTAGACATTTTGTTCCATTTGCCCCTTCCAAATTTGACGCGAATGGGATGTCTCTTTCTAGAGTAACCAGTTTCATAGGTGTTTATGTTGGATATGTTTTCTTGTTTTTTGTTGATATTAAGTTGGCTGTACGAAGAATCGCCATTTCTTATTTTTGTGAATTAAATAATAAATATATTAACATTTCATGGCTGAATCTATAGCCTTTTATGATGACAAGGGTTCCTCTCCTTTGGCATTTTACTTCTTGAGGGATTTACTCCATCCAATCCTTCATGCAAAACCGGGTGCATCTCACTTGGGCAGTCCTTACTGAAATCATCTGTGCAGCCCTATTGGTCAAGTTTTTCCTTGTTTAGTCACTCATGATAAGATCCTGATTAGGGATAGCTTCATTAAGGGTCAGTGCCTAGATGATCTTTCTTGCCTTCTCTATGCTGAAAATGCATGTGTTTTCCTATCAGACTATGTGGCTTTGATTTGGGCTACGATTTGTCAATTTCTGTATGTTTATCTGGGAGATCACTTTGAACCGATTGCAAGTTGGTGGATTGATAGTTTCAAAGGCATAATGAAGTACTCCCTGAAGTGGTGCTACCTAGTGCACCTTCAATTTACTCTTCTTGGCTTGAACCTGGACCCTGAAAGAGCAGATACCCCTTCAATCCTTTGCCCTTGCTAAAATAATCCGCATCGTCCGGCTACCTAACATTGGTGGTTCAGTACAAAGTTAAACGTGTTAACGAATAGTTGCAATGCTTGGCGAGGCGCATTACCATAGGAATGAGTAGTTAATTATAAAATGACTCTGGCTTTGATTGGTCTCAATCAACGGTGGGAGCAGCATTAACAGTGGATGCTTATAAAATGACGAGGGTTCTAAAAGAAGTCGTTCAGGCGCATTATCGTAGGTTGTACTGAACTAGTGGGATGCTTGTGCATCGTTGCAAAGTGCAAACACATGTATCCGTTTGCAAAACAAGAAAACTGCGTGACTCCCATAGCTTTTGTTTCATACTTTCTGTAGAAGGACAAGTTATGGCTGTGCAATCGCGATGTATTGATTGGTGCACCAGGCACGTATATATAAGTACAGAGGTGGGCCACAACCTCAACTATACAAGGAAAAACAGGAGGTGGGCCCTACACACACATATACACGTACACAATATACTCAACACCCCCCCACAGTCGAAGCGGCGCCAGTGACGCAGAGACTGGAACGAAACTCCTCAAAGATGGAAGTCGGCAGTCCCTTCGTCATCACATCAGCGAACTGCTGAGCAGTTGGCACATGGAGAACCCGCATGCGTCCAAGAGCCACCTGCTCGCGCACAAAGTGAATGTCCAGCTCGATGTGTTTCGTCCGGCGATGATGAACGGGGTTGGCGGAGAGGTACACCGCAGAGACGTTGTCGCAGTAGACAACCGTAGCCTGGGAGACATCGTGATGTAGCTCCTGAAGTAACTGTCGAAGCCAGGTGCACTCGGCAACAGCGTTGGCCACAGCTCGGTACTCAGCCTCCGCGCTAGAGCGCGAAACCGTGGGTTGTCGCTTGGACGACCACGAGACGAGGGAAGGACCGAGGTAGACGCAGTAGCCAGAGGTGGACCGACGAGTGTCGGGGCAGCCGGCCCAGTCTGCATCGGAGTAAGCCACCATCTCCAGAGAAGTGGACGCCGTGAGTGTCAACCCAAGGGACATCGTGCCGCGGATTTAGCGAAGGATCCGCTTCACGAGAGTCCAGTGAGAGTCACGAGGGGCGTGCATGTGGAGACACACCTGCTGGACAGCATACTGAAGATCCGGTCTGGTGAGAGTCAAGTACTGAAGGGCGCCGACAATAGACCGGTAGAACGGAGCATCTGACGCAGGCGAACCCGCAAGAGCAAAAACCTTGGCCTTCGTGTCAACAGGAGTAGCAACCGGATGGCAGTTGAGCATGCCAGCGCGCTCAAGAAGCTCATGGGCATACTTCTGTTGATGAAGAAAGAAACCGTCCGGACGCCGAACGACCTCAATGCCAAGGAAATAATGGAGAGCACCCAGGTCCTTGATAGTGAACTCGTCACGCAGCCGGAGAGTAATCTGCTGAAGAACGGCTGCGGAGGAGGCTGTCAGGATGATGTCGTCGACGTAAAGCAGCAAATATGCAGTCGTGTCACCGTGGCGATAGACAAACAGTGAGGCGTCCGAGCGAGTGACGCGGAAGCTCAGTGTCTGAAGAAACCCGGCGATCCGCTGGTACCAGGCGCGGGGTGCCTGCTTGAGCCCGTAAAGAGAGCGCGACAGCAGGCACACATGGCCGGGGAATGAGGCGTCGACGAAACCGGTGGGTTGCTCACAAAACACCTGCTCCTCAAGATGGCCATGAAGGAAGGCGTTGGAGACATCCATCTGGTGAACGGGCCAGCCGCGAGAAACGGCGAGCTGGAGGACAGTGCGGATCGTGCCCGGTTTGACAACCGGGGCGAACGTCTCCGTGAAATCAACTCCAGCGCGCTGGCGGAAACCGCGGACCACCCAGCGAGCCTTGTAGCGCTCAAGTGAACCGTCTGAGCGGGTCTTATGACGGAAGACCCACTTGCCGGTGATGACGTTGGCGCGAGGAGCCCGGGGAACCAGAGTCCAGGTGCGGTTCCGTTGGAGAGCGTCGAACTCTTCCTACATCGCCGCAAGCCAGTGAGGATCACGAAGGGCGGCGCGGGCGGACGCAGGAATGGGTGACAGCTCCGCGGCAGAGGCGGCGAGGACGTACTCGTCACGCGAGTAACGGAGGCTCGGGCAGTGAATGCCGGCGCGAGCACGGGTGACAGGACCGGACGGGGCCACTGGGGCCGGCGAGGCGGCCGGCGAGGCGGCCGGCGTCGGTGCCGGCGAGGAGGCCGGCGTGGAGGCCGGCGTC
>NC_041386.1:496912768-496914765 GCF_002162155.2 Triticum dicoccoides | reverse complement strand
GCCCGACCCCGCGGCGCCCGAGTCAGGGGCGGCGGGTGAAGGCGGGGCGCTGGCCACAACGGCAGGGCCGGCCGTGGAGGGCGCCGGCAGTAGGGCCCGTGGACCGCCAAAGCCCGGAGGCGGTCCACGAACCAGGCGTGCTCGTCCACCTGACGAGGTCGTCGATGGGCCGCCGGTGGCCGGCGGTGACGAGACGACGAGGGGTGCCTGCTGCTTAAACGGGAAGACCATCTCATCAAAGTAAACGTGTCGGGAGGTGAAAACACGGTGAGAGACTGGATCGTAGCAGCGGTAGCCCTTAGTGTTAGGTGGGTAGCCGAGAAAGATGCAGGCGACGAAGCGGGGTGCGAGCTTATGAGGCGCAGTGGCAGCAATGCTAGGGTAGCACAGGCAGCCGAAAATGCGAAGCCCTTCATAAGAGGGGGGTGCACCGAAGAGAAGGTGGTGAGGTGTAAAGTTCCCGCGAGTACGACATGGACGGATGTTTATGAGGAGGGAAGCGGTGGCTAGAGCGTCAGGCCAAAAGCGCGGAGGCACATTGGCGTGAAAGAGAAGAGTCCGAACGCAGTCATTAAGAGTGCGAAGGATGCGCTCAGCACGACCGTTCTGCTGCGAGGTGTACGGGCAAGTGAGACGAAAAATCGTGCCATGTGTGGCGAGAAGATCGCGGACAGCAGTGTTGTCAAATTCCTTCCCGTTGTCTGTCTGCAACGCAAGAATGGGCCGGCCAAACTGCGTGCGGACATAAGAGTAGAAACCGACAAGAGTGGAGATAACGTCCGACTTGTGGCGCAACGGGAAGGTCCACACATAATGCGAAAAATCATCAAGGATGACAAGGTAATAAAGAAAGCCCGTATTACTTGCAACAGGAGATGTCCAAACATCACTATGAATCAACTCAAATGGGTACGATGCAACAAAGGAAGAAGCCCTAAACGAAAGACGAGCATGTTTGCCAAGACGGCATGCATGACACGAGTGATCCTCGTTCTTATTACACGTGAAAGAAAAACTCCGAAGTATGTGGCGAAGGGTGGCAGGATTAGGATGACCCAAGCGAGCGTGCCAGAGATCCACTCCGGTGGCGAGAGCGACAGGGGCGGCGGAAGTGGTGGAGGCGGCGGAGTGAACCGGGTAGAGCTCGTCGGGGCTGTCACATCGGTGGAGCACCATCCGCGTGCGAGCGTCCTTAACAGAAAAACCACATGCGTCAAATTCAACGGTCACCGGATTTTCACGTGTAAGAGAACGGACGAAAACAAGATTTTTAATAAGATCAGGAGAGACAAGAATATTAGACATGGATATAGGGGTGGAGTTAGACGGAAAATATGTATGTCCAATATGGGTGATAGGAAGAGAAGAACCGTCACCGACGGTGATGCGGTTGGAGGTGTGGACAGGGTGGGCAGTATGGAGGTTACCGGGGTACGCCGCCATATGAGCGGTGGCGCCACTGTCCATGTACCAATCGCCGCCGCCGGTGTAGCTGGAACGGGAAGGGGCGGTGTGGAGAGCCGCCAGGAGAGCCGGGTCCCACGGCGCCGGCGGAAGAGACGGCGCAGACGTCAGGGGCAGCAGCGGCGGCCCGCCTGGCGGCGGCTGCTGCCCGTAGGGCGCCGCATAGGGCTGCGGTGCGGCGTAATACGCCTGGTGTGACGGAGGCCGAGTGCCGAGAAGACCCGGAGTAGGGGCCCGTGGAACTGGCATAGAATAGGCGTGGACGACGCCGGTCCACGGGTTCTGAACGGCGTACCACGGGGCCGCCGGCTGAGGAGCCGGCTGCTGCTGGCGTGGCGCTCCTCCCTGAGCACCGCCGCCGCCGCCGCCGCCTCCCTGCTTGCGGCCACCCCGGCGGCCGCCGCGACGGCCTCCCCCATTGCCCGCCGGCTGGGGCGGCGGAAAGGGGGCGGGTGGGGCGGGCGGGAAGCCCGGCGGGAAGGCGGGCGCCGACTGCGGGGGCGGCGTCGGGCGAGACGGTGGCGGGGCCGAAC
>NC_041386.1:496884578-496911465 GCF_002162155.2 Triticum dicoccoides | reverse complement strand
TGACGGCGGCGTGAGGCAGCGGCGGCGGCGGCGGCGCGGAGGCGCAGCGGCGGCGGCGGCGGCGGCTAGGGTTAGGATCTTGCTGCGATAGATACCATGTAGAAGAACACGTTATGACTGTGCAATCGCAATGTATTGATTGGTGCACCAGGCACGTATATATAAGTACAGAGGTGGGCTACAACCTCAACTATACAAGGAAAAACAGGAGGTGGGCCCTACACACACATATACACGTACACAATATACTCAACACTTTCAAATGGTTTCTCTTGAAAACGTTTTACACGCAGGTTCTCGTTGTAGAACGCGTGAACTAGTAATCTAGTACATTTGCTTCCCTTTTTGAAGCCACCCGCGTCTAGCTGCAAAAAATTCGCTCTCGCTTAAAGCGGTCCTGTTTTACTAGTAACTAGTTTGAAAAGGTTCCCCCGACAGTTGAATGCCATGGAAAGCAGCCTATTAGAGCTGAAGACGTCTATCTATAAATCAAGGGACGGGCATGTTTCTCAAGCAGTTTGTGTACCAGTTGATCGATGTCCGATCAGGGAAAACAAAAAATTTCAGCAAGGAGAAACTCAAGTAGCAGAGAGCCAAATCAGGTACGTACTTCAGCATACGACATATCAATATTTGCAGTACCTACCAACACCTGTTTAACTTCTGCTGAACTTTCGCTGATTTCATTCTATGCAAGTAAAGTTATGTAGCTTTACTACGATTATAAATGTGCATTCTATACAAGGGTGATCAGAACTATACATCTGTCCCGGCTGCTTCGCAGAACATACATCCATCTTAGCTAACATTAAGAATATATTGACCATCCAAACTCGAAAATTCGATTCGGAGCCCAGGCTCAGCTGCTCCTGAAATCTCATCCGTATGTTCACGTGTGGATTCGCGCCCTGGCTTGTATTCTCGTCTGTATTCCGGTTGTATCAGATATAAACAATGTATGGGCCTTGGGGCGCATTCATTGCCAGGGGGGCGTCACCACACAGCCGGAACAGGCTTCGGGCTCACGGCTCAGTAATTTTCCTGCGCCAGCCTGAGCCGTCCGCCTTACACAGATGATTTACACAGCCTCCATCCAGTTTTTTCCGAAAACGCATTTACTCAGACAACAGCAAAATTTGAATCCCACGGCAAACAACCCACACATGCTCCAAGCTCATTACACCAGACGTACCACATGACATAATCAGTGTATGCACAATATAGCCCAATCTACAGCTCTCCGCTGTCTGACCACATAAAAATACAAAGATGTGCATCTTCAGAACATGTCAATATAGTTCGCTCACAAAGTTCTCTCAGCGTCAGAATGGTACACACATCACGCTATGACACTCACACAAAGACCAACACTGTCCCGTTGAAGCCTTCTTCGACTGAATTTTGTCCTCCCTCCTCGTCCAGCTTTTGGTTGAACACACTAAGTCGAGAGCAATCCCGTTGGATCACCTCCCCCTGAAAATCCATGTATGTCTCCTCTCAGTACAGAAAAGGTACACTCTGTCACACAGAGACGATTCCACTTTACCTCCTCAATCACGCCGTCGTCTTGCGCAGTAACTGTGTTGTACTCCAAGCGGTCACCGCTGAGTCCATCATCGAAGAGGCGGATGACTGCAAATGGCGGCAGAGTCACAAATCATGTGTCGCTCTTAATAATACAGAAAACACGCAAGATATTGTACCTGAACCTTGATTCCGCCGACTGAATCGCCTCCTTCACAGCTCTTGGCTGTGTCACTGAAGCCGGATTCAGCAAACACCCGCCCCATCGGTTGGAGAAGCTAGCTTCAATTTTTATTCTTGAATTAGACAACAATGGTGGAAGGCAAGGTAGCAGCTGGCTGTCGTGCACTCTTTATACTGCCCTTGCGTGATGCCACAGCGACACTCGCATTTAATCTTTCCAGCAATTCGAATTTCCAACACATACTACAAATCAAAAATTCATAACTCATTCTTTAGGAACTCCTAGTGGCCTTGTGCAAGTGTTCCATCGGTGTCTTTCCATCCCGCAATTCTTGCATTTTCCTAGCTCGCATACTCAGACCTTCGTATGGGGCCTTTCCCCTGCTGTTTGTCGGTCTGCCGACCCCTCTATGTTTATCTAGAGTTGCAAGACCCTGAAGGGCATTCACACTGAATGAATGCCCACCACTATGGCACTGGTCAGCACCGTCGTCCCCAACGAATGCGACTTCACCACTGCCGTCCATTCTCCCGGTCGCCAGACCTGCCATATGGTCCTCAAAACCCAAACCATCCCTCTTCTCTGCCAAAGGTGCGCCACTCACAAGCAGAGCTTCGAGACAAACAAACATGTGATAGGTATAGAGTCGAGTTCCTGCACGTGAATAACAAGTTAACTGAATTGCCCTTTCGGTACTGAACCAGGTGCTTTGGGAGTATGCCCCTTGTGTCCTTTGTCCACCGCTTGATTGCATGCTTCTTACGAATCTCCTCCAGGTGTAGTATTTCCATCACCTACGCCACAAGAAATTGTCAACATTGCTGGTTCAGAAATTCAACTTGTTAACCCAGAAGAAACAAGGTCTTTGTGAAGTTACCCTCAAGACATGGCTGCATAGCATCCTAGCGTGCTCAAACTGGCAACACTCACAAGTAAACTCTGTGTGGTCTTCGTTTATGGTTACCTAATATTCAACCCTGCTCCATTTTTCTCTTTAGCTGCATTGTTGTGAGTTGTGATGTACTTCCTCAACCTCTCGACGTTAGTTACATTGTACGTCGTCCCTTCAATGAGGAGCCGACCAAACTCCTCAAACATACTCCTATTGTAGATTTTACTTGCATGCCGCTCTATCGCCAAATTCGTTCTCCTCACTGCTCCACCCTGTCATAATATAGTTCAGTCCACGACAGTGAGTGTAACACACAAACCAAAAGGTCACACTACACTTTTATCAGGTTCCTCTGCATACTTGCGAATCGACTGCTCTAGAGTGCTTATCCGAGAAGGGCTAGGGTGCTGTCTGGTGGTGCACTGCCTAGACGCAACCAGTAATTTTTGAAACGTACTCCCTCCGTAAAGAAATATAAGAGATCAAATGCTTTTATATTTCTTTACGAAGGGAGTATATGCTGAGATTCAGAACTATTATCATACCAGTACTAACAGTCTAATGTCTGCGGATAGGCAAGGTAATTGAGTAATGGAAAATCATTAAGTTTGGCCCAAAATGATCGCCTTCACAATCGCTACTGACATTTTGGTATGGACTAACAAAGCAAACTAATGTTTTTGATAAAAAAGTGTTCACTGCATACAAACTTGCGTACATAGATCAAGCAATACAGTCCAACAGCGAGGAAGATGTTGTTTCACACCTTTTTGTCCAGCCAGATGCTTCTGGATTGACTCTGTCAGTCGACTGCGCCGATCTCGTCGGAGATGCATCCCGGCGACGGCGCACTCCTTCACGCGCTGTACCCGCGTCACCGTCCCCAACCTTTTCGGCGCAACCAGACCCAGCATTAGAGTCAGCAGGAACAGCAAGGGATCTGGGTGACCAAGCTTGTCAGCGAACTCCTCTCGCAGTGGGAATCTAAAAAACCGACGGCATTCACCGGCAACAAGCCTCGTTCATCTGGTTACTTCTGCATGCGCTAGCTTGCTGAAGAAATCTCAAAACCATTTTACAGATCTGTGTGGATTAACCTGTCAATGGCGTCAAGCAGGAACTCCATACTATCATCCTCCATTTCGGTCGTCGGCGCCGAGACAGGACGAGCGCCGCCGCAAGCAGCTGCCGCAGCACTAGAGGAGAAGGGCTTCTGCCCGAAGAGGGGTGGCGGCCAGGGTTTCCAGAATGACCAAATCCAAAGGGAGGGACACCGCCTGTCCCCACGACCGGCAGACGGCTCAGATGTGGACAATCGAACGTCCTGGTCCACGGCCCAGTATGCCAACTCGCTTCCTCCGTCCCTTTCCTTCGCCTTGGTCCCACAAAAGAGCCACTGTCTGCAGGGCTTGTTCGTCACAGGCTATCGGTTGGCAGGTCGATTTCCACAGGCCATCTTGAATCTTTCTACTCTCGTTGGTCTCAGCCTTGTTTCTAACAGTTTCAGAGGAGAGCTGCCGTCCAATCTTGGTAACAGTCTACCAAATCTCCAGGAACTATATTTAGGCGGTAACCTCTTTCAAGGGAATATCCCTGTTTCATTGACAAATGCTTCCAAGCTACACCGTGTCGATATATCAGCCAATAATTTGATCAGAGTTGTGCCAGGCTCTATCGGCAAACTAACCATACTATCTGCTCTGAATCTAGAGCTCAATAAACTCGAAGCACATGCCAATAAAGACTGGGAGTTTATGTATGGCCTAGCAAATTGCACTGAGCTACGAAGTTTCTCGATGCATGGAAATAGGTTAGAAAGCCATGTACCAGCTTCATTAGGCAACCTTTCTGTTCACCTCGAAGTACTCCACTTGAGAGGAAATAAATTATCAGGGAGTTTTCCTTGTGGCATAGAAAACTTCCCCAAGCTGATTCTCTTGGAATTGGACAGCAACCAATTTACTGGGGAAGTTCCGAAATGGCTCGGGAGTCCCAGGAATTTGCAGGAAATATGGTTAGGTGACAACATATTTACGGGATTTATTCCAGTGTCACTGTCAAATTTGTCTCGACTAGGGATTCTAAACCTACATTCTAATAAGCTTGGTGGTCACATACCCCCAAGCTTAGCAAACCTCCCAATGTTTCAAGTATTAAGCATTCATAAAAACAGTTTTATTGGCAAAGTACCAATGGAGATCTTCAGAATACCAACAGTATTTGAAATTGACTTATCTTTCAACAACCTTGATGGAGAACTACCTAGCAACATTGACAATGCCAAACAACTTACATATTTGCACGTTTCATCCAATAAACTATCCGGAGATATTCCACACATATTGGGTAACTGTAGAAGTTTGGAACGAGTTGAGCTGGACATGAACAGTTTTAGTGGAAACAACCCCACTTCATTCAGTGACCTGCAGTCCCTAAAAGTACTGAACTTGTCATACAATGGCTTAACTGGATCAATACCAGCATCTTTTGGGGATCTTCAGCTTCTTCAACAAATAGATTTGTCATTTAACCATCTTGAGGGTGAGGCCCCAGCAAAAGGAATCTTCAGGAATGCAACTGCTGTGTGGGTCCATGGAAACCAGGGGCTTTGTGGTGGGGCACCGGAGTTACACCTGCACATGTCCTTCTGTGCCTTTAGATTCAGATAAGAAGAAGCAATCTATTGTGCTGAAGCTAGTGATTCCAGCAGCAGTCTTGTTAACTGTTGCGGCCATTTATGCTCTATTGTTCTGTAGTGGAAGACGGAAGAAAATATGTATCCCTGTCCAGTCATTTGGTCCAAACTTCCCTAGTATTTCTTATCGAGAGTGGTTTTTTGTAGACTGAGCTACATGGTACCCTCTATCTCAGCCATACATTGGTAATTCTATATTCATAGAGATATGTGCCCACTCTGACTTGATTCACAGTCTGAAAAGAATTAATATTGCTAATACTACAAGAGATTCCTCACCCTCTCGAACTCCACGCCACTGTCTTCCCTCTCCTGCATGCAGCACCTCTCTCTCTTCCTTTTCTCTCTCTTTCTCAGCACATCTCTCTCTTCCTTTTCTCTCTCTCAGCAACTCTCTCTTTTTTCTATCACATGCAGAACATCTCTCTCCGTTCTCTCTCACAAAGCCTCTCCCTCTCATTTTCTCTCTCACATTGTCACACAACACCTCTCTCACTCTCTCCCTTCTTCTCCGCGGTTCTGTCACATCACCTCTCACTCTTCCTTTTCTCTCTCACACACAGCAGCACCTCACATGTATGCTTGAACTAGCTAGGGTGTGACATTTTTGCACAAATTCTTGAAAGGCAACTCACAAATATATCAGCAGAGCGCGGCGCGGCGCGGCGCGGTGCACTATGTATGTTGTGATGTGGTACTAGACTTGTGAACCTACAAATGTATACCTATGTATGTATGAAGACATGATGTATTGTTGAGTTATATTATGATGCAACTTTAGCTCTACATGTGTGATGTTCCATGTATACACACTTGAATGGGATTTTTTTTGTGTGTTGGCGGTGTACTTAATTATAAGGGCACATCAACTGCTGGGAATACTTCTATCTGCTCTGTAATGTCCGTTTGCCGGCCAAAATCTATGTGCCGGGAATAGTATTAACTGCCGGCAAAGCTTCAAGCATGTAGGTCAGAGGAACTGCCGGCGTTTCTTGTAACTGCCGGGAATGGTCTTTCCCGTCAGGACTCTCAAGGGCAGTCTGTAAATGCCGGCAAAATGCATTCTCGACAGTTTATTTGCCTCCATTGGCTAGTTTTCCCGGCAGATAAGGTGACCCCTAAGTTTTGTCATGGTGTAGTGACTCTAGCCCATTTACGGCCATAACGTGGTCTGTTATTGGCCCATGTTTTGCACACCGATCATACGGCTCGTAGAAGGCCCATTGATGATACGGACCGTAGAAGGCCCATTGTGTCTACGGCCCGTATAAGGCCCATTGTTTCTACACCCCATAGAAGGCACATTGTTTCTACGACCCTTAGAAGGCCCATTGTTTCTACGACCCATAGGAGGCCTATGTTAACTACAGTAAAAATGTAGCCCATGGTTAATGTGGCCTAGTTTTAAAAAATAGTTTATTGCGGCCACTAGCAAACCGCGGAAAAAGAACTGCACTGACTATAAGAAAATAAATAAACAAGACAATAAGGAAATAAATAGGCAAGCAACTTACGCTAGGCTATCACGACTATTACACATATTACATCCATTGGGCATCAATGTTCGCCACCAGTGCAAATATATGGAACACCCTACACTATACAAAAATGACTTGCTGTTTTCTTCAGCCGGTGGCTGCACGTTAAGAACAAATTTTGTATCGCACCAAAAAAACTACAACTATAAAACGAAAAGAAGGTTGGCATAAAAGTTAACAGTCTAGCAGATAAATGCACCACCAGAAGTTCAGAAGCTCAGTTCATTTGACCTGACTGTTACATTTTCATGCTGTATTGTCCGATAGAGCACAATAACCTTCGCCTTCAGTTCGCCTAGGCTCCTGAACAACATAGCAGATGTCTGATAGTCTGGTTTCAAAACCATGCATATCTTGACAACATCGAACAATGTCTCTCCTTGTTTCACAAAGGGTCTCTGTTAGGGAATGGACTTGTGTCTGGAGCGCATATACAACATTGTTTTGAGCTTGCATATCTTGATCATGACGCAGTTTGGACGAGATTGCCTTAACAACCAACCCAGTATTATGCAGGAACGTGCTTTTGGCACTGTTAGTGGACATGTACTGACCCACTGCAGCAAAAGCTGACATTGCGGTTATAGTTGCCTCGCCACCTTCAGAAGGTGGCGGTTCCACCATTTTTTCCATAGTTTGCTAAAAAGTTGAGGTTTTACATTACTAGTACCAGAACAGAATATATTAAGGAGGCAGCAAAACCAAACAAAATAGCTTTGGTCTATATACAGAACTTATTCTGGTGAACCCACGTAAAATATTAGTTGTATTTTATTGCAAAGTACATAATAAAACCAGGTTCCAAACATATGACCATGTACCATCGCTAATGTATTGTCTATTTCTTCATATTTTATTGAGGGCTAAGGATAAAGAGACGAAGTTTATAATACGGTAAGCATAGTATGACATCATTCACATAACAAAACAACTAAGAACAGACAAACATTGTCGGAGTAATGGGCCACGGGTAGGCCAACCCGAGGCCCACGACCTTTCAAGACATCGGGGCAGGCTGCGCCCCTCAAGACCACAGGGCGAAGAGCCGCCTCCTGGGGAGTCTACGGCAAGGCGGCTGACTGCCCGCTCACGGCCGAGTCCCAGGGACAACTTCCAGAGAAGCCAGATTTGAGGAGTCGGCCGGCGACTCCAACAAACCGTGACCTCATCGACGGGGATGGGGCAGGGGCGTGGCTACAATGAAGCCCACTCCCCGCCCCTTACCAAGGGCAGGCATGGCTACAGCGCGCCGTACTTGGGAAGATCTTCCCGCGGCGTGGCACTGTTGCCCAGCCGGCCCTGACATCAGCACCACTGTACCTGGTCCTGCGCCCACGACGGCTTGTCTGTACGGCCTAGAGGCAGCAGGGCCCACCAGCCAGCGAGACCTCGGGAGACGGCGGGAGCACCGCCAGTCGGACCCAACGGGAGTTGGCCCGGGGGAGTCGGCCTTGCCCTCCCCCAGGCCCACGCGCCATTAATCAAGAAGAGATGGGAAGTGGCCACAGTGATCGCCCGCCAGGCGGCGGGGCTGTTGCCACGACCCCATGACCAAGCTTGCATCATTAGGAGCACGGCTACAGTAATCAGCAGCCGGCAAGACCCGCCCGCGGCGGACGCGGCCTGTCGGCTCCATACCAGACCAGTCGGCGGGGCCCACCAGCCAGCGGGCCCCAGCAGTCGGTGGAGAAGTCGGAGGTCGGAAACACTGACGGCTGGGCCCACGCCCAGTCACATTACCATTGTACCCCTGGGGGGTAGGCCTATATAAACCCCCCAGGGCACCCATGCAAAGGGTTGGATCCCAGTAGTTCTATACCTCACCAGATAGAGGGAGAGAGCTAGCCTTGCCCTCTCCTACCACCATACACAGCTTAAGGAGCAACCGTGTAAACACTTGACCATAGTGATCACGCGGAGACCCCGCAGAGCAGCAGTAGGGGTATTATCTCCCCGGAGAGCCCCGAAGCTGGGTAAGATTCGCCGGCGTGCATGTCTTCGCCTCATCCCGTTTCTAGGCACCGACGATGTTCTACTCGCCCCCACCATGATAAGCCATCCGTTGGCATATGTCGCACCAAACCCCCGACATTTGGCGCCCACCGTGGAGCATGGTGCACCGCCGTCCGGAGATCTGTTCTGGACGGGAACCCTTTTCCTCCCTGGCGAGCGCAGCCAGCCAGGCACGCTAGACGAAGTTTGCGTCGACGCGCTGCGCGGCGTGGAGATCACCTGCGCAACCAGCTCCTTGGCCGAACTTGTCGGTGAGGTCCGCCTCTCCGACGAACCTGCGTCCGACGCAGGCATAGGCGGCCCCGAAAACCTCCTCGCGGGCCTCCTCGATCAACTCCACGTTTCCGGCGAGCCTGCCGTAGACTTGGAGTCCGTAGGCTTCACCGACCCGATGCTGGTCGACTCTGACACCGCGTCGGTCGACGCTTTCCCCTCCAACGTGGTGGTCTATGACGAACCTCTCCCCCATGCGGAGAGCGACGGGAGGACCGTCACTGAGGTGCTGGTCATCAGTCATGACGAGTTCCCTGGTGGAAGGGCGCCCGACTCACTCGGCGCGGCGCTGCAAGACCTAGCTGCGCCCATTCCAGAAGATGCTGACGCAGAGACGTTAGAAGCGCGTCGCCTTCATCTTGTTGAAGGCACGAAGAAGCTAGCCAACATGAGACGCTTGTCAGAAGCTTACCAGCGGGAGATGGATCGCGTTGTTGGCGGCTCGCCGGCTCCAGCAGGGCCCAGCCGCCTTGGCGCGGTTCAGCAGCGCGGCGTAGCCATCGCCAGCCTGTTTGGGGCTAGCCGCCCCGTGTATGCCACGCCAGTGGGGAACATCCGAGCCGCCCAGGCAGCGGCGGATGAGCTGGACAATTTCGAGGGTGAAGAGCGCCACCTCATGATGGAGTGAGTCCAGCGGCTCCTCGACGCGGCCGCCGCACAGAACGAGGCCGGTTGCCGCACGGAGGCACCGCAGCGGCCAAACGACGACCCGCACCGAGATCAAGGCGCGATGTCTCAGACGCCGACTGGCGGTATCCGAGGAAGGAAGGACAAGGAGCCGGCTGTCAGCCACAGTCGGACTCAGATTACCATAGAGCACGACCGAGACGGCCGCCCGAGAGCAGTGGAACGACGGGACGACTATCCGCCTCCCCCTCCCCGCAAGGAGAGGCGAGTCTCCCTGCCGCCTGTTGACCATCCGACTCTCGGTGACCGCCTTGGCCGCCAAGAGGGAGTTGGGGAGAATGACGCCCGCCACCGGATCGACCGACTTCACCGGTCCCTGGCGCTGGAAGAAGAAGACGAGCTGGGTCCGCCTTGTTTCGGGCCCCGCATTCGGGACGAGCCCTTTCCCAGAGGGTTCACGCTCCCAAGAGACACGCCCAAGTATACCGGCTCCGTGAAGCCGGAAGACTGGCTAGTCGACTACTCCACGGCTGTCAGCATAGCAAACGGCAACAAGCGTGTCGCCATAAAGTATGTTCCGCTCATGCTCCAGGGCACGGCCCGGACATGGCTGAACAGCCTAAAGCCCCGCAGCATCAACATCTGGGTCGACTTCACCGAAGCATTCGTTCGCAACTTCACCAGCACGTACAAGCGTCCTCCCAAGCCTCGCCAGCTCTCCCTATGCATGCAAGGTCCTGATGAGTCGACTCGCGACTACCTCACGCGTTGGGCTGAGCTCTGGAACTCCTGCGAGGGCATGCACGAGGTGCAGGCCATCGAGTACTTCACAGCCGGGTGCCGAGAAGGCACCCTCCTCAAGCACAAGCTCCTCTGCGATGAGCCAGAAATCCTCGACGAGCTGCTGATCATAGCGGACAAGTACGCTACGGCCGACTCCTCCATGAAGACAGAAATTCAAATCAGCACGACTGGCAAAGTAGCTCCTCAGGCTCCAAGAAGTCCGGCAGCAGACGCCGGCCGGTGACAACAGCAGGGCGACCACAAGCGCAAGGCCCCGCAGCCGGCTTCCAGCAGCCGGTAGGTCGCGACCGTCGAAGCCCAGCAGCCAGAAGAGCAGCCTCCGCCCAAGCGACAGAAAGGCGGCAAGCCGAACTGGTTGCCGGCCTTCTCCTACGAGCAGACCTTGGATGGAGCTTGCAAGTTCCACAGCGGCGCGAAGCCATCAAATCACACCACCCGAAAGTGCCACTGGCTCACCAGGATCGCCAAGGAAGACGGCCTCCTGCCACCCCCGCCTGCTGGGCAGCCGCCTCCGCCTCCGCCCTAGCAGCCGGCAGTCAGGCCAGTCGGCGCAGTACAAGACGAGTACCCTGAAGAGCACGGAGCCTACGTGGTGTTATCCAGTGTGGCTGATGATCGACGTAGCAGGCGGCTGCAGCGACAAGAGGTGAACGCGGTAGCCTTAGAGACGTCAGAGTTCATGCACTGGTCAGAGAGGCCAATCAGCTGGAGCAGGGCTGACCACCCAGAAGTGATGCCGAGTCCGGCCTCCTACGCCTTGGTCCTAGACGCCACCTTTGCCACGGACAAATGGGCTGCGTGTTTCTCGCGAGTTCTGATAGATGGGGGCAGCAACATCAACATCCTGTACAAGGACACCATGGAGAAGTTAGGAATCAAGCAGAGACAGCTTCAGAACAGCCGGACTGTGTTCCACGGCATTGTTCCTGGGCTTTCCTGTTCACCAATCGGCAAGATCCTGATTGACGTCCTCTTTGGGGACAAAGATCACTTCCGAAGAGAGTCTATTTGGTTTGAGATGGTGGACCTTGAGAGCCCATACCATGCGCTACTTGGCCGGACCGCCTTGGCCAAGTTCATGGCGGTCCCCCACTACGCCTACCTCAAGATGAAGATGCCCAGTTCCAGGGGAATTCTGACTGTGGCCGGCGACTACCGGAAGTCGTTCGCTTGTGCGGCCGAGAGCAGTCGGCTGGCCGAGTCCCTGGTGATTGCGGCCGAGAAGCGACTCCTTGAGCGAGCTGTGGCGATGGCCGGCAAGCAGCCGGAGATATCGCCCGACCCGAAGGAGTCGGAAGCCGAAGGTTCGTTCAAGCCGGCCAAAGAGACAAAGAAGATACCCTTGGATCCGGAACACCCAGAGAGGTACGCCGTCATAGGTGCAAACCTCGACAGCAAATAGGAAGGCGAGCTCGTCGATTTCCTCTATGAGAATCGGGACATCTTCGCATGGTCTCCCAAAGACATGCCAGGTGTGCCGACGAAATTCGACGAGCACAAGTTACACGTCCGATCTGATGCAAAGCTGGTCAGGCAGCCCCTGCGCCGCTTATTAGAAGAGAAGAGAAGAGTTGTCGGAGAAGAGATAGCCCGACTCCTAGCAGCCGGCTTCATTATGGAAGTTTTCTTCCCGGAGTGGCTGGCAAATCCGGTCCTGGTGCTAAAGAAGAACAAGCAATGGCGAATGTGTATTGACTACATGAGGCTCAACAAGGCCTGCCCCAAGGACCCGTTTGCTCTGCCGAGAATTGATCAGATGATAGACTCCACAGCCGGATGCGAGCTGTTGAGTTTCTTGGATGCGTACTCAGGATATCACCAGATCAAGCTGAACCCGGCTGATAGATTGAAGACCTCCTTCATCACGCCGTTTGGAGCATTCTGCTACCTCACCATGACGTTCGGCTTGAGGAATGTCGGCGCCACCTTTCAGCGTTGCATGCAGAAGTGCCTCCTCAAGCAGCTCGGTAGGAACGCCCATGTTTACGTGGACGACGTGGTGGTGAAGACGGAAAAGCGAGGAACATTGCTGGAAGACCTCAAGGAGACCTTTGAGAACCTGCGCCGGTTCCAGATCAAGCTCAACCCCGAGAAGTGTGTCTTCGGAGTACCAGCCAGCCAGCTGCTAGGTTTCCTGGTCTCTGAACGCGGCATAGAATGCAACCCAGTAAAAATCAAGGCCATTGAGAGAATGGAGGTACCTAGCCAACTGCTGGATGTGCAGAAGTTCACCGGCTGCTTGGCGTCCATCAGCCGATTCATCAGTCGGCTGGGCGAGAAAGCTCTCCCCTTATACCAACTCATGAAGAAGACCACTTTTTCGAGTGGAACCATAAGGCAGACGAAGCTTTCCACCAGTTGAAGAAGATGCTGACTACTCCACCCATCCTGGCGGCTCCGACTCCCAAGGAACCTATGCTCCTGTACATCGCCGCCACCAGCCGAGTAGTCAGCACAGTCATTGTAGTAGAGCGCAAGGAGGAAGGCAAGGTGCTACCTGTCCAGAGACCAGTATATTACCTGAGCGAGGTACTATCAACCTCCAAGCAGAACTACCCCCACTACCAGAAGATGTGCTATGGCATCCACTTTGCTGCCAAGAAATTGAAGCCTTACTTTCAAGAACATCCAATCACGGTGGTCTGCACGGCTCCACTTGCCGAGATCATCGGCAACCGTGATGCCTCTGGTCGAGTGTCCAAGTGGGCCATAGAGCTGGCTCCTTACACCATCTACTACCAGCCCCGCACCGCTATCAAATCACAAGCACTGGCTGACTTCCTCGTCAACTGGGCCGAGACCCAGTACCTGCCTCCAGCACCTGACTCCACCCATTGGTGGATGCACTTCGATGGCTCCAAGATGCACCGGCTTGGGAGCCGACGTCGTCCTCACCTCTCCCAAAGGCGACAAGCTCAAATATGCACTACAAATCCATTTTGCCGCCTCCAACAACGTGGCCGAGTACGAGGCGCTCATTTACGGGCTCTGGCTTGCCAAAGAACTTGGCATCCGCCGGATCTTGTGTTATGGCGACACAGACTTAGTGGTCCAGCAGTCGTCTGGCGACTGGGACGCCAAAGATGCAAACATGGCGAGCTACCGTTTCCTCGTGTAGCAACTCAGCGGGTATTTCGAAGGGTGCGAGTTCCTCCATGTGCCAAGAAACGACAACGACCAAGCAGACGCCTTGGCTCGAATCGGCTCTACCCGCCAAGCAATACCATCTGGCGTCGCCCTTCAACGCCTCCTCAAGCCGTCTGTCAAGCTTTCACCAGAATCAGACTCCATCTTTGTGCCGGCTCCTCCCGAAGACGGCGGACCCGACTCCAGAGTTCCGGTAGTCAGAACGGGGACTTTGGCGGGCGACTCCAAAGCTGCCACAGTCGAGCCTGGCCCGGGGACTGCGGTGACGGACTTGAAGATTCCAGAACTCGGCCCAAGGACCGAGCCAGTCGGCCTGGGGACTTCATCAGCCCAACAAGCGGTTGTTGACTCCAGCCCGCCGCCTCCCAGCCCAGCCGCCCTCGTTCAAGTAGCAGTTCTGATAGTCGACGAAATAGCAGCACCCTCATGGGCCCAGCCCATCCTCAAATTTCTGGTGAACAAAGAGCTACCAACTGATGAGACCTTAGCTCAGCAAGTACAACGTCGGGCAACATCCTATACCATAATCAACAGAGAGCTGGTCAGGTGCAGCTTCACTGGTGTCTACCAGCGCTGCGTAGAGCCAGAGCAAGGCTAGGCGATCCTCAAAGACATCCATCAAGGCGAATGTGGCCATCATGCGGCTTCAAGAGCACTCGTCGCCAAAGCTTTTCGGCACGGTTTCTTTTGGCCGACTGCCTTGGAAGAGGCCAAGGAGTTGGTCCAAAAATGCAAAGGGTGCCAGAAGTTCAGCTCCAAGCCGCACCAGCCGGCTTCCGCGCTCAAGACCATTCCCATTGCTTGGCCTTTCGCTGTTTGGGGCCTAGACATGGTGGGACCATTCAAAACAGCACGAGGTGGTCTGACTCACCTACTTGTCGCAGTGGACAAGTTCACCAAGTGGGTGGAAGTAAAGCCAATTAAGAAACTGAACGGTCCGACTGCCGTGACCTTCGTCACCGATATCACAATTCGGTGCGACATACCACACAGCATCATCACCGACGATGGCACAAATTTGCCAAAGGCGCCTTGGCACGTTTTTGCGCAACACAGGGCATCCGACTGGACCTAGCGTCCGTCGCCCACCCGCAGTCAAACGGCCAAGTGGAGCGAGCAAACGGCCTCATCCTGTCCGGCATCAAGCCTCGGTTGATCGAGCCTCTGGAGCGCTCGGCTGGCTGCTGGCTCGACGAGCTGCCAGCCGTCCTCTGGAGTCTGTGCATGACTTCAAACAAGTCAACCGGCTTCACGCCCTTCTTCCTCGTCTACGGTGCCGAAGCCGTCATCCCAACGGACATAGAGTTCGACTCCCCACGAGTCGCCATGTACACGGAGGAGGAAGCAGAAGAAGCACGACAAGACGGCGTCGATCTGCTGGAAGAGGGTCGGCTGTTGGCACTCAGCCGGTCCAGCATCTACCAGCAGAGCCTGCGCCGATACCACAACAGGAAGGTCAGGCCAAGATCTTTCCAAGAAGGCGACCTTGTACTTCAGCTGACCCAGCGAACAGCCGGCCAGCACAAGCTATCGCCGCCTTGGGAAGGCCATTTCATCATCAGCAAAGTACTAGGCAACGACTCCTACTACCTGATCAACGCTCAGAAGCCCCGAGCACGCAAGAGGGACGACTCCGGCAAGGAGACAGAGCGGCCATGGAATGCAAATCTTCTCCGAAGATTTTATAGTTGATGCAGTATGTACCACGCTACCCTTTGTATTAAAGTACCAAGACTTCGGGGCCCCCGAGACGAGCTCGAGGACTGCCCTCTTTTGTCTATATGATAAAAATTATGCCTACAAGTATGTTACTCTTTGTCATGCCGCTTGGCACCGGGCTCGACAAGTCGGCCCGGGGACTTGCCGCCTTGCACTATGAAATGCTTCCTGCAGCCGGACAAGTAGTGTGTAACATCTAAGCTGTCTTCTGTCAGAAGCCGCAGCTCGCAGAGCGACTGTACGGTGGGCAGAGGTAAGGTAGAATGGGTGATCGCACGAAAAATGGCTAGGGACTCAAAAGCGTAAAACATAGCTCAAGATGGCTTCCAAGCCCTTCTCGCAAACTGACTCTCGGACAGTCGGATTGTCATTTTCTATCCAACTTGCTCAAACAATCTTAAAATCGGCTAAGTACTTGCTTTCCCAAAGTAGCCTAGCACTTGATCCAGCAACAGTCTGCAGAGCGGCTGTCCGATTGGCAAGGCAGGCAACTAGGAGAAAGCGGCAAAGGAAAACAACCAAAAGAACAATGAGCAAGAAAAGATAGACATATATATATAACACAGACCCTTGGCCGAATTGTCAAGCAGAGGTTCAGAATACACCCCGCGGGTGGAATTGTGCGAATTAACAAGTTCTTCAAAAGACTATCAAAGTAGATAAAAAAAAGACACAGCGGTAGCTTAGGAGGCAGCAGACGGAGTCGGGGGGTCGGAGGAGGCGCCAGCATCAGTCGTTGGGGCGGTCGGCCGGCTAGTCTCGGCTTGATCGCCTCCGGCAGCAGTCGGATCGATCGCACGTGGCTCGTTGCTGGAGGTGCGGTCGGGCTGAGGCTGGCCGTCTGCTCCATCTTCTGGTGCCTCCGCCTCGCCCTCATCCTCCGCCTCGTCCTCCTCCTCGACGCTGGAGCCGATCACCTCCGCCGAGTCTTCGCCGTAGTCTGGGATCATCCCAAACCACTCTAGCGGGACCTCCTCGCCGTCTTCAGACCGCTCGATGACGAAGATGCTCGTGTCAGTGTACTCGGCGATCGCCGCAGCACGCTTGACAAGGGCATCTTCCGCAGCCGCCAGCTCCGGCTAGGCCTCCGACCGAAGCATGGCCAACCGGTCTAGATCCAGCCCCGGGTACCACGCCTTGACAAACTCCAAGGCCCGACGCGCTCTAGCCCGGGCCGAAGAGCCCTTCCAGGCCTCGAGGCGACTAGCCGCGACCTCCAACCAGTTGGCCGTTAGGGTGGGGGTGCGCGGAGCCTGCATATCCGACCAAAGGGCAGAGATCACCTAGGCGCCGATGCGCTGAAGCCGGCGCAACGTCCGGTGAGCCGGCCGGAGGCGAGCCTCGATACTCAAGATGTGCTCATCAAGAGTTCGGGGGGCATCAGCGGCGATCTCTGCACCCTCCGCCCTCTGACTTGCACGATCGGCCTCGATGGCTTGGATAGCGGCCTGAGACTACCCAGGGAAGAAGTCTGCAAAAGACACGAAGAAACAAAAAAGCGAGTCAAAAACCAGGAGTTGGCACGACCTAGGTCGGCGGATCAAAGAAAGAAAACAAAGAGACTCACCATCAACGATGTCTTCGGTCTCGTGGAAGCCGGAGGACAGCATCGCCTCCTTGTCAGACCAGGAAGAGCGCTCGCTCGCGAACTCGGCCAGGAGGGCGGCCTCCATCTCCTCCGCCTCCCTCTATGACTTCGCGAGCAGCCCCTTCTGCTCTGCTAACTGAGTGGTCAGCAGATCGCGCTCTGCGGCGAGCTTGCTGCACTCCTCCCCTTTGGCGAGCAGGGCGGAGTTGGCTTCGCTCAGCTGCTGTGGAAGAGCAGCGTTGGCCCCTGAAGGAAAGAAAGAAAGATAGCAGTCGTTAATAAAGTAGGTTGCCGGGGAGATCCGGCCCGACTGCTCAGCAGTCGGCCCGAATCTCGGGGACTACAGCCCGTGGGTGCGCTAGCGCGCCCCCGCAGAGAAGAGAAAAAGGAGAAGTACTTACTCCGGCTCTCCGCCAAGTCGGCGGTCCGCTTGCCCAACTCTTCAACATTACGGTTGAATGCGGTGACGCGGAGGTTGTGGTAGTCCTGCAACAAGCATTTCAGACAAAGTTAGTACCTAGAAGTTCATCAAATTGGAGTTCCAGACTGCCTGCTCAGCAGCCGACCCGAAACTCGGGGACTACACCCAGTGGGTGCGCTGGTGCGCCCCCACAGAGAGGAACAAGAAAAATAAAGGCCCAAAGAAAAGACATACCCGGACGGCCGCCCGCGACGCTAGGAACGCCTTGGTGCAGCTCTGGAGGGCGTCGCCCTCAGCACGGAGCTTCGCCTGGACGTCCAGGAGTGCCCGGTTCAACGGCCCTATGCCGCCTCCCCGCACCCACCCAACAGGTGCGGCGCTCGTCGCCTCGGCGTCTGGAGCCACGGAGCTGGCAGTGCCGGCCTTCAGGGGGCGGGGTGCCGAAGTCGCCTTCTCCAGACGACGGCGCGCTGGCAAGCCGACCTGGAGGAGTAGCCTCGCCACGGCCTCTTCTTCGGTCGGCGGCACCGGGGGGTCCGCTGGCCGCTCACCTCGCACGCCTTCAGACGGCGGCGGAGGCGGCGGCGGAACGTTCGCGCCCGGAGTAGAGGGCTCGCCGCCTTCCCTCTCCTCGACGAGGTTCTCCCCACCGTCTCCCCCAGTCTGCCCCGTGAACTCCGGCGGCGGCGGCGCAGAGTTCAGCAGGGTAACAAGCAAGGCCGCCTGGCGGCGTGCGGCTTCCTCAGCTGCTGCTTCGCCGCGGCGGCGGCTTCGGCCTCCGCTAGTTTTTTCTTGGCGGAGGCCTCCGCCCTATCGGCCTCCGCCTTCTCTAGGGGGAGGGCTTCTTCTTCATTGCGCTTCTCCTGCGCATTCCGCTCCGTCGCCTCCCGGAGGTCGGCAGCGGGGTCTATCCGCCGAGTGGTGGCGGGCGCCTCCGCTGACCCCATGACGGAGGCGGCGGCGACCCGCTCAAGAGAGAGGGGAGCCCTGAAGAAAGAAGGGCGAGCAGAGACTTAGACAAAACACGAAGAAAGAATAAACTTTGAAGTCAGAATACTTATGCGGAGACCAACGGCGGCTTCTTCACTTCCTTGCGGAAGCGGATGGCCTTCGCGGTTTCCTCGTCCCGCCGGGTCGCCGCAGCCGAGCCCTTGGGCTTCTTCGGGCGGCTGCCAAACAAAGTCGGCGCAACCCGGCGCTTCTTCCCGCCGCCTGGAGCGCCCGACGCGGAAGAAGAGCCCGCGCCCAGCTGGCTGGCTCCTGGCCGATGGTGAGGGGCGAATCCTCCCTGGGCGTCGTCTTCAGGCCAGTCGGCAAAGGTAACCAAGGGCCTGAAGTCGCCTGTCGTTCCTCCTCCTCCCTCAGCGCCGTCTTCCAGAGCCGCCACCCCCAGATCGGGGTCGTCGACGTCGCTCTCCGCCCGATCGGCGGCGAACTCACGGGCCGGCCCCGAGGTGCCGGCTGGTGGGTGAAGAAGGGGATTCTAATCAAAAAGCGTACTGATTAGAACAAGACTCGGCAAGAAGAAGACAATCTAAAGAAAAGAAAGGCGACTCACCACGGGCGGGGGGTTGGTGCGGGAGTATGGCTCCTTGCCGAATCGCCAGTCCTCTGGGAGCCTGCTGTCTAAGAGGTAGTTCACCATCAGGGCCACCTCTTCGTGAGGCATGTCCTTGGTGCACATCCGACTCGGGTCGCGGCCCCCGCTTATCTGGCATATCAGGTGAGGGCGGCCTTGGAGTGGGAGAACTCGGTGCGAGACGAAGGCGCCCAGCAGGTCCGGGCCAGTCAGACCCTCCGACTGCGTCAGCACTCGGAGTCGCGTGATGGTGCCGGCTCCCACAGGCGTCAGCGACCTGGCCCGGTACGACCAGTTGGGCAGTCTGCCAGCCGGCGGGCCGGCTTAGAAAGCCGGCAGATTAACCCAGTCACCCCTCGTGGCGACGTTCCTGACGTAGAAGTAGGACCGCTGCCACATCTTCACCGACTTCAGCAGCGAGATGGAGGGGAAGTGGTTGTCAGCTCCTGTCCTTCGCACGGTGATGAAGGCGCCGCACTGAGCCGGCATGCCCGCAACCTGGGTGCCGAGCTTGGAGAAGAAGAACTCCCCGTAGAGCTCGAGGGTGGGGAGGACTTCAAGGAAGCCCTCGCACAGAGCCACGAAGGCGGACAGTAGCACCACTGTGTTCGGGGTGAGGTGGTGCGGCTGGAGTCCGTAAAACTCCATGAACGACCGGAAGAAGCTGCTCGCCGGCAGCCCCAGCCCGCGCAGGCAGTGCAAGTGGAAGATAACCCGCTCGCCCTCCCGCGGGGCGGGGGAAGTCTCCCCCTCCGGCGCGAGACGCACCTGCATGCGATCCTCGCCGGGAAGCCGACGGGTCCGGCGGAGGAACTCGATATGGTCTTCGTGGACCTCGAAGTCGTCCTAGGTGCCGGAGCGCACTGGGGGAGGCGCAGCAGCGGAGGAAGAGCTCATCGCGAAGCTGTCGCCGCGGCGTTCACCGAAGCTTGGGCGTACGGCAAGGCGAAGAAGAGAAGAGGAAGCAGGAGAGCGAGGAGCTGCGAGGAGGAAGAAGCGAGGGGTAGTGGGAAGGAGGGGCGCGCGTGCCCCCCTCTTCCCCCTACTTATAGTCCTATGGGCTGCGAAGCCGAGGGGGCGGACGTGGGGATTTACTGCGCCCGCAGCCCCACGACCCCCACGATCCACGTAAAGTTACTGCGTGCAGTAACTTCACGGGAATCCCAACCGCGCACCAGGGCCGCAGCGGATCTGCTCGGGCGCCGAGGCGAGGTAGTGGCGGGCCCCGCCTATGGGCCTGTCCCGTCGCGCGCGTGGGATGGCAGAATGGCCTGGCCATGTGCCCTCATGTGACAGGCCAGGAACAGGCGGTGACCTGGAAGCTTAGCTAGCACGCCACTTGAAATCCCGCCGCGACGTTCGAACTACTGAGCAAGTCAGAATTGAGTGAGTCCGAGTTGGGCGAGTCCGACTCCTTCTAGTCAGCCCGGCGGAAGTCAATCAAGACCATGTGTTGCGCCCGGAAAGAGAAACTGCTGAGGCTTCTCGGCCGATTGTCCACGGCACCTCACCAGCTTCAGGGACTACTGTCGGAGTAATGGGCCACAGGTAGGCCAACCCGAGGCCCACAACCTTTCAAGACATCAGGGCAGGCTATGCCCCTCAAGACCACAGAGCAAAGAGCCACCTCCTGGGGAGTCTACGGCAAGGCGGCCGACTGCCCGCTCACGGCCGAGTCCCACGGACGACTTCAAGAGAAGCCGGCTTTGGGGAGTCGGCCGGCGACTCCAACAAACCGTGACCTCATCGAGGGGGACGGGGCAGGGGCGTGGCTACAATGAAGCCCACTCCCCGCCCCTTACCAAGGGCAGGCATGGCTACAGCGCGCCGTACTTGGGAAGATCTCCCCGCGGTGTGGCACTGTTGCCCAGCCGGCCCTGACATCAGCACCACTGTACATGGTCCTGCGCCCACGACGGCTTGTCTGTATGGCCTTGAGGCAGTAGGGCCCACCAGCCAGCGAGACCTCGGGAGACGGCGGGAGCACCGCCAGTCGGACCCAATGGGAGTCGGTCCGAGGGAGTCGGCTGAGCCCTCCCCCGGGCCCACACGCCATTAATCAAGAAGAGATGGGGAGTGGCCACAGTGATCGCCCGCCAGGCGGCGGGGCTGTTGCCACGACCCCATGACCAAGATTGCATCATCAGGAGCACGGCTACAGTAATCAGCAGCCGGCAAGACCCGCCCGCGGCGGACATGGCCTGTCGGCTCCGTACTAGACCAGTCGGCGGGGCCCACCAGCCGGCGGGCCCCAGCAGTCGGCGGAGAAGTCGGAGGTCGGAGACACTGACGGCTGGGCCCGTGCCCAGTCACATTACCATTGTACCCCTGGGGGGTAGGCCTCTATAACCCCCCAGGGCACCCATGCAAAGGGTTGGATCCCAGTAGTTCTATACCTCACCAGATAGAGGGAGAGAGCTAGCCTTGCCCTCTCCTACCACCATACACAGCTCAAGGAGCAACCGTGCAAACACTTGACCATAGTGATCATGCGGAGACCCCGCAGAGCAGCAGTAGGGGTATTATCTCCCCGGAGAGCCCCGAAGCTGGGTAAGATTCGCCGGCGTGCATGTCTTCGCCTCATCCCGTTTCCAGGCACCGGCGACGTTCTACTCGCCCCCACCATGATAAGCCATCCGTTGGCATATGTCGCACCAAACCCCCGACAAACATGCAATTGTAACATTGTGTGGGCAAGTCCAGCACGGAACTAGATTACATGTCAAGATCAAAGGAACATCACTCCTCTCTTTTAAACCTTGTAAGGTGCAATGATATGCTAAGACAATTGTGTATAAAATTGAAAAGAGTAATAGACATTAGCTGCAAACCATGCAGTTCAAGGCATAAGTCAGAGTAAGTAGTAGTTAAAAGGCATGAGGATTAAGGACTTACAAAAGTGGATTTAACTGGTGTAGTCATGCCCTTCTTCTTGCTGGTGTGACAGTCCTTGAATATTTCCACAACATTTAGTTCAGGTACTTTTTGGTCCTTGCGGGCTTTCCTCTGCATTTGGAACAAGTCAATATAGATCTGATAATATGGTACAACGAAAAGAGTGAAACAACAGCTAATTACAAGAGCCTCGCAGTGTGCAATGTAGCTACGAGATCCCGTCGTCTGTTCGAATTTCACTTTCGTACGGTTGGCCTTGTTCTTTGAACAGTTCACCTACAAGAAGATAGATTTGTGTGGCACATGCGTAAATAGGACTTCAACATGTGATCTGATCACATATATATAATGTACCTGATACTTCGGATCAGACCAGTGTTTAACGAGGCCCCTCCAGTCTTCATCCAATATATTTTCAACTGGAGATGTTTGGGAAAGTTCACTGTTAGCCTTGCCTTCAAAGTGAGTTTTTCTCAAGTTATACCGATACTGTCGCAGATCAGACTTGATAACATGGGTGCAAGCTTGTCTGGTTGCATCATCTTGGCTATCCAACTTGAACCTCATATGTTGAAAATTATGGGAGTCTCATTATCAGCAACCTAGAAAGTATGGGACAGAGCAAGATGATATTACTAGTTTCCATACATAACCATACTTACAAATAAATGGTCGAGGAAGGTGTTGAACTTGGTTTTGTCTTTGTCATTCCTGTGCTAAATCCATGTTGGGAGGATACGTACATGACACCTAACGGCAACCGCTGCCTCTGATACTAACTTGGCTGACTCTGTAGCATCACATGGCCTTTTTAAACCTGCCTCAAAATGGATCTCCATTCTTCTACCTCTAGATTTAGTTAACCTATTGAGCATTATCCCTAATGTTTGTTTCCTCTTGCGCCTAGATGCTAGTCCAACAACGAACATAGGAAGTGTTAGTGTACATCAAACTGTGAGACTATATATAAAGAAGCATGCAACTGTAACTTGACTCCAGCAACTACCTTCTTGCTGTTGAAGCTCACAAGGTTCATCTGATCTTGCCAACTCGTCTTGTGTGAAGAGTGCTTGGGAAGTAGTGTCAGGTGGCAAGGGAGCTTGGGAACATGCTGCTAGCTCAGTTGACGCATGAGTAACTCGTGCAGCTGGTAGTACTGTGGAAGGTGTTGTAAGAACTAGGGCTGTCTCTGCTTGTTTGGTGGCAGCTATTTGTTTGTGTTTCGCTTTTTCTGTAGCTCGTGTAGCATGTGATACCTTGTTTGTAGAATTTTCCGCTGGACTTTGACCTTCTATTGCACCATCAGTACTAGCAGAATCTGCAGGATTCTTCCGGTTCCCATTCCCTGCCATTCTGTATTTCTTCCTCTTTCTCTGTGCCATGTTAAGTCAAGCCGACAAGAAAAACGAATAACAATTTAGTTCTTCAGAACAAATTGATGCGTGATACAGACGAACTGAACTTTGATGTTA
The DNA here is from genome assembly GCF_002162155.2 of Triticum dicoccoides. Lineage (NCBI taxonomy): Eukaryota > Viridiplantae > Streptophyta > Magnoliopsida > Poales > Poaceae > Triticum > Triticum dicoccoides. The sequence goes on along the minus strand of NC_041386.1, from coordinate 496,888,094 downwards.
GAAAACCACATGATAGGAGGATGTAATATGTACCAAAAACAGGACGGAAGAGATAACCAGAACTATGGTGTGTAAACTAAGCAGAAGACATTTCACTAAATTAGAAGCAATGCAATGGAAGGTAGACACCATATGAAAGATGCTACAAGTATCGCTCTACCAAGTTAACAGTGTGTCATCATAAATGACGTTTAAACAAATGTGAAGTAGTACAAGAAATAAATCATATGCAAGATGCAAACAACATCACACTACCAAGTTAGAGGTCTCTCGTCATTAGTGCCATTGCATATTCACATCTTATGATGTGTAAACTAAGGAGAAGACATTTCAACAAATTAGAAGCAAGGAAAGTTAGACACCATATGAAAGATGCAACGAATATCACTCTACCAAGTTAAAATTGTCTCGTCATAAGTGCCATTTCAACAAATTAGTAGTACAAGCTAGAAAAGAATGCGAGATGTAACCTATATCACACTTCGAAGTCAAACATGTCTTATGATAAGTGATTGTTGCAGGTTACACAACAGTAGTAATTTGATGTAAGAACATGGTGTGATAGAGAGATATTGTATGTTCTAGAAACAGGAACACGTGTCTTATTCAAGTATAATGTGTAAAGTAAGTAGATGGAATTCAAAAAAATTAGAAGCAATACAAGCTAGACATCACACATAACATGCAACCACATATAACAGTGCCAAGTTAGAGGGAGCACTGGTGATGGTGCACTAGGGGAGACGTGCTCATCATAAACACGGCTACGTTGAGTGTCTATGCATGTGTTGTCTTGGAAATCATCTTGGGGGGATGGAGGAGTAGAAACTGTAGAGGCCCTCCATTTGGAAGGAACACCTTTATCCGTTGCCTTGCTAACTTCCTTTCGCTTTATTGATTTTGAATTGTCAAGTAAAACCGACAAGAAAAAGCAATAAAATTCTCTCTTCAGAACTTATTCATGCATGATACTGACAATCACTACTTTGATGTAAGGCAAACACATGATACCAGGATGGAATATGTACGAAAAATAGGACGACATGGCATGTTCACAACTGTTTGTGTAAACTAAGCAGAAACCATTCCAACAAATAAGAAGCAATGCAAGCTAGACACCACATGAAAGATGCAACCAATATGACTCTACCAAGTTAAAAGCGTCCCATCATAAATGGAATTTCAACAAATTATAAGCAGCGCATGCTATAAATCATATGAAAGATGCAACTAATATCGCACTGCATATACTAAAGGTGTCTCGTCATATTGATTGATGCGGGATACAAAAAACAATAGTTTTATGTAAGGACATGCTTAATAGACAGATGTACTATGTACTAAATACAGGAAGGCATGTCACATTAACAGGTATAATGTATAAGCTAAGCAGAATAGCACATGCAGTCTAACCAGATTGGAAGAATTACAATCTAGACACCATATGCAACATGCAACTACATATCACGCTGCCAAGTTAGAGCAAGCACCTGTGATGCTAGTGTAGGGGAAATGCGGTAATCAACTACAGAGCTACGTTCACAATCTTCATCTAGCCTTGCTGTTTCTTGAGAATCATGTCGGGAGGCTGACGCTGCATTCTTTAAATGAGGAGTAGTCCACTTGCCTGACTGCCTCACCATAAGTGATTAATGAGGGATACACAAGAATATTAGTTTGATGTAAGAACATGGTTAATACACAGATGTACTAGTATGTACCAAAAATAGAAAGGCATGTCATATTCAAAGGTATAATGTGTAAGCTAAGCAGATGCAATTTAACCAAATTTTGGAAGTAATACAAGCTAGACATCCAGCTGGAGTGGTGAGCATGATCATCTAGGACCTGAGAGCCTGGTGGGAGGCGGGCTGCTTCGCCACCATCGCGGCTTTTTAGTTGGCTTCCAGGTGATGCCTGTCTTTGCTGGGCTTGTCACTGGCTCGGCCAGTGCCCTGACTAGCTATTTGTCTTCTGGTGCTCACAGGATGGTGGTTCATGTAAAAAATTATCTTTCCTTATCTTAATAAAGACCGACTTCGGCCTTTCAAATACAAGCTAGACACCATATGGAACATGCAACCACATATGACACCGCGAAATTAAAGCAAGCACCTGGGACGGTGGTTCATTGCGAGCGAGGTCATCAACTCCAGAGCTACGTTTACCATCTCCATCTGCTGACGCTGCACCCTTTATAGCGCTGTAACATGTTGTGCTTACCCAAGTAGAAAGCTGGAGCAACTTCTCTCTTTTCTTTTCTGCTTCTCTCGAGGCAGACTCTGAAATACCCTTGCATAAAACACAATAGTGAGAGTATGGGTGAAGTGTGTGCAGAACTAGTGCATTGTAAAAGTAGCAGATAGCAGGTGGCTGAAAAATAAATGACAGGAGATATATGATAGCTCTACAACATTGCATGGCAAACAAAATTAGATTCTACTCCGTATGATTTTCTAATATATGAGCACAAGAAATGCAGGTACTCCTCCAGCACATCACCACATGTGGTCATATTAAGATAACAGTCGACTGAAAATAAATAAGTCAGTCGATTTTTTAATGAACCGTCCGATCAATAATGAACAGGCAGATGGCCTTCGTCTACCTCCCGCCAGTCACTGTTGACGATCTTTCTCGAACCGCCAGCGACCACCGACCCAGACCCCTGCCTCCGCCGCCCCGCCCTCCCCTCGACCTCACACCGCCGCCGTGCTTGGCAGCGCCCCCAGGCCATCCCTTTAATCCCGGCCGACCTCTAGATCGGGCACCAGTAGCTCTAGGCCCCACACGCCCCTAAGATAAACACCGAAGCGCTGCTTCCTCGACGTAATAGGCGGACTAGCGCCTGTTTCGCCGGGGAATGCTTCCGTTAATTGGGAATCAACTGATCAGGAATTGAAATTCAGGGGGGCGACAGACCTCTAGCTAAGGTGAAATAGTATATGAGGAGAAACCTTGTGCATCGCGAGTTACTAGGAACATCTAGTATCAAGAAGAAGCGGTCAACTAGTGTCTTCCATGGGATGAATACCGTGTAATCGGACACGTAAGATTTGCACGAATAAGCGAAGAGGAGTACCCTTATCGGTTGCCAGTGTGGTCTCCTCCATATGTTGCGGCGATCTTCTTTTTTCTCCCAGGGGAACCAATGTTTTGGAGAACCGTGAATCCTTGGACAAATCCATGGCCAAATTGTTGACTGTGTTGCCGTGGCCATATATCGGCGGAGGGGAAGCAGATCTGAGGCGGCGAAGGACGGCCTAGCAGGAACGGCTCCGATGCGGTGGAGGGTGGCGAAGTTGGAGCGGCAATGGTGAGGCGCGGGATGGCGTAGTTGAACTGGCTCGGGTATGGACGGCTCGACCTCGGCTTCAACTACTAGCCGTGGAGGGTGTTGCGGTTGAGGTTGCAGTGGGGGGTATCGGCTCCGGCGTGATGGTGGAGGGCGGCGGTTGACGGGTGGGATGGGGTGGCGGACAGAGGACGCCGGGGTTTCGCGGCTGGTGGAGAGGT